>NC_091454.1:222295380-222595380 GCF_027789765.1 Dendropsophus ebraccatus
ATCATGAAGACTTCTGTTAGCCATGACTTGTCCCTGCAGCATCTATTGGACAGACATTTTAGGCTCCACAATTTAGAAGATCCCTTCTGCATCTCCACACTATTATAATCCCCATTCTCCTCATGTAGTCATAATCCCCCTTAGGCAGTTATAATCCCCCCATCTCTTCCTGTAGTCATAATCCCCCGTGTCCCCCATCTCCTCATAATCCTCCAATCTCATCATAATCCCCCCCACCTGTGTCTCACCATCTCCTCATATTCCTCCTGTGCCCCCCATAATCCTCCCATCTCCTCATATTCCTCCTGTGCTCCCCATAATCACCCCCTGTATCATCCATCTCCTCATATTCCTCCTGTGTCCCCCACAATTACCCCCTGTATCATCCATCTCCTGTGTCCCCCCAACAATTACCCCCTGTATCATCCATCTCCTCATATTCCTCCTGTGTCCCCCACAATTACCCCCTGTATCATCCATCTCCTGTGTCCCCCCAACAATTACCCCCTGTATCATCCATCTCCTGTGTCCCCCCATCTCCTGTGTCCCCCCATCACCTCACCAATCGTTCCCCCGCAGTCCCTGTGGCCTCCTGGATGCTTCCTGGTCGCTTCCTGGTCAGGCTGATCACAGATCTCATAGAGCAGCCTGACCAGGAAGACATCACTGGCTGCTCCAGATCACTTCTAGATGGCAGCACTAACACAGCCTGCGACCTAGAAGTGACTGGCACAGAGCAGAGAACTCTTAGTTCCCTGCTCTGAGCCTCCTGTCAGCTGTGTCTGCCTCCTAATAAGGACACAGACACAGCTGACAGCAGGGGGCGCTCCTATAGTGCAGGAGCAGGGAGTCCGGCATCACACTGGAGTCCCTGCTTCTGCACGTATATTCCGTGGGCGGTACGCTATTAGCGTAGCACGCCCTGGAATACGCATACAGGAGCAGAGACATCAGTCTATGGCTGATCTCTCTGCTCCTGTAGTCAGTGAGCGGTCATGCATATAATATATGCATGAAAGCTCACTGTGCAGGGGCGGCCAGTGCCGCCCCCTCCAGCGTCGTGGGAGCTGCCGCCTGAGGCGAAGACTTCACTTCGCCTCATGGCAGATGCGGGCCTGGGCGTCAGCCACCCAGAAGCGGCCGGGAAACGGGGACCGGAGCGCCGCGATGAGTGAGCCGCCGCTGGAACCGGGGAGGTGAGTGGACGTCTTTTATTTCAGCCACCTCCTCCCCGGTCCCCCCAAAAAAGTGCCCCCACACTGGACAACCCCTTTAACCCCATCTGTGGAGTTGAGAATCTATTTTATACGTGTTATTGTGGAGTTGAGAGGACATTTTGTCTCTGTTCCTCCATTCTATAGTCTTGAAATGTGTATAATGCTGTGTATAAATGCTGTGTATGCAACTATTGGGAAAGAGGCCCCTGCTCTGTCTATTTACCATCTTTATTAAAAGGAGAACTTGTTTATTTACTATGGCTAGTGGAATTTGTTCTTTACTTTAAGGCCCTATTCCACCAACAGATCTGACGACAGATTATCTGCCAAAGATTTGAAGCCAAACCCAGGAACAGACTATAATCAGAGAACAGGTCATAAGGTAACGACTGGGATCTCTCCTCTTTTCAAATCCACTCCTGGGTTTGGCTTCAAATCTTTGGCAGATAATCTGTCGTCAGATCTGTTGGTGGAATAGGGCCTTTAGGGTCTGAGGATCGTTGACTATAAGATTAGAGCGAGGACAGCTGGGGACACATGGCAGCTCTTGTAAGATATGTAAACACCCATTGGTTCACATATCTTGAAAATAAGAAGTTGTTTAATTAATCTTAGCCCCTCACATGCTGAGTAATAGAATACATAATTGACACTCACTCCAATCAGAACAAGAATTACTATGTATGTAACATCTAACCAATAGGAGCTTGGTCACTGCCCATGTCCTTCTTGGTTGGACGCCAACTTTCTTTGTATGTATAAATATGTGTTTTTGTCCAATAAATGATGAGCTTGATTCACAGAATCCTGTGTCTGTGTCATGTCTCCCAAGCTTGTAAAAATACCCTACTGATAATTTAGTCTCGCTAAGACTGGGGGTGGGTGTTTCCCCCACAGTTAATGGCACCCCAGATGGGACTGGCATCATATCTGCATTGACGACACCCAAACCTGGGAGAATTATGGTTCAGAGATCCACAGACCAGACCAGCTGCAGTATAAGGCAGCACCCAGGTATAGCGGGGAGACTTTATTCTAAGTCTCACCCTAACACCATCCACCACCCCACACACCTGCACTTAACCACCTCTGTCCCCTCACCTGCAATAACCCCATCCACCGCACCACCGCCTACAATTAACCCTCTCCACTCCACAAATAGACTTGCAATTAACTCCCAACCCACTCCCCTCCACCTGAAATAACCCCCTCCGTCTCCCCACCCCCCAATACATTGCTGTTATCTCTATCTAGCCCTCCACACACACCACAATTTACCCCAATACATCGGCTATTACCCCCTCCAGGCCTCCACACACACCACAATTTACCCGCTCCAGGCCTCCACACACACCGCAATTTACCCCCTCCAGGCCTCCAAAGACACCGCAATTTACCCCCTCCAGGCCTCCACACACACCACAATTTACCCGCTCCAGGCCTCCACACACACCACAATTTACCCCCTCCAGGCCTCCACACACACCACAATTTACCCCCTCCAGGCCTCCACACACACCTCAATTTACCCGCTCCAGGCCTCCCTCACATAATGCAATTTTCACCCTCCAGCTGCCCACTCTGCAAACAACTCACTGCACATCTCTTCAGCAGGTTTCTCATCTGCGTCATCAGCTCCTACTGGGCGGGAAGCGTCTGCGGCCCGCCCACTGGAGACGTCGGCCACTTGACACCATCAGCCTATCAGATGGCAAGTGGTCTGACAGCACCTTCCGTGTCTTCCGTGCCGACTGAAATACGCATTTCATTAGTTATTTTTGTGAATGCGATCACCTACATGCTATGTAATGTACAAATGACCTTAATGTTTTAGCTCAGTGATAGTTTTTCAAAATAATTCATTGCTCTGGCTGTGACATTTTTTCCAAGACCGTCTATAGGCAGAAAAATGTCAGAAAAAAACATTGCTAAAAGGTTGTACTAATATCAAGATACCTGGTAGAGTATAGAGAAGTACAGTACAGGCTCCAACATGGCGGCAACCTACAGCTCTGTGTCCTGAGGAGCCTCATAGATGATGGAGATGCATGGTAGAGTATAGAGAAGTACAGCACAGGCTCCAACATGGCGGCAGCCTACAGCTCTGTGTCCTGAGGAGCCTCATAGATGATGGAGATGCATGGTAGAGTATAGAGAAGTACGGTACAGGCTCCGACATGGCTCATGTGACCTACTGAGCTACAGGAGATGGAATCAGGAGAATCAGTTCACCCCGTGAGCTATGAACTATATTAGATATGCCAGAAATATAAGGCAGGCATACAGGACTGCAGGGGCAGGTTCAGTCACTAAATGGTTAACTGCCCATAGTATTTGTACTACCCATCATGTTTACTGGCTCCTGGTGTCAGGTGGGCTAACATGTGGTCTCAGGCAACCTCAGGCATCTGTGCCACTTCCTGGGGGGTATATATGGTCAGTGCTGGTTACTCACTTCCTCTTCCCCGATTTACCTGAGGCAGATTATATTGTTGTGAGTATGGCTGAGGAGCAGTTAATGTCTTCCCTTAGGGGTAAGCTGCAAAATGATCCTGGGTTCCTGGGGAGGCTTCTGGCTGGTCTGGGTGCTGCCACACTTTCCACCCCTCCTTTGGTGCAGTTAGATCCGGCAGGCGGCCGGCGGTCCGCACGGCAAACCCGCCCACCAGCCTGATTAAGCCCCAGTCTACCGGCTTCCAGGAGGCGCTGCCAGGATAGAGGGACGGCTGCTGAGTCCCCTGAGTAACGCTGCGGCCCCATTGTTTGCCCTGCCTCCCTGTGCCGCCCCTGCGCTCCTGGCTCCGCCCCCTTCCCCCAGTGTACTGCTGCACGTGGCACCGGCCATTTTATCTAGTCCTACAACTGCCATGGCCCTCTTTCTGCTGCTATGGGCAATAATCCAGCCTCTAGCTCTGCCTCACAGGAGGCTTCTGACCGCCCTGATGTTGTTGCTTAGCCAGCTGCAGATATACAGCAGCAGGTTATATTGTCAGCTCCTGCAGCTGTAGGGGTTACTCAGGCTGCTGCCTTCTGCTGAGCAGCCTTTACGTGCAGCTCTGGATGTCGAGGCCTCCACTATGGAGCGGCTGCCTGATCACACACAGTCCATTCCTCCTAGTGCTTTGGGGCGGGGTAGATGCAGTCGTAACCGCTCGTCTTCCCAATTATCCTCCCAGGGCTCTTCATGGTGTAGTCGCCGCAGAGCTGCTTGTTCCAGATGCCACCGCCTCTGCAGATACTCAGGAGAGTCAAGGAGGAGTGCTTACTCAAGGAAATTAAGATCCTCTAGGTGGCGGTCGCCGTCCGGCTCATCTTCCCGAAGTCGCTCCAGTTCGGATAGAGAGTCGCGTAGAAGTAGGCATAGGCAGGAGCCTTCTTCCTCCTCGCCCAGAAGGTCGTCTCGTGGGGCCAGTCGGGCCAGCACGGTGGTGGTGCCTCCTGTTCAGCTTAGCCAGTCTTCTACAGCTTCCTCTGCCTTCCAGCAACCTGTTGCCACAGCGATGGCGGTTGAAATCCGGGTCCTTCTGGTGTGGTGGCTCCTCCTATTAAAGCCCTATTGCAGAAGTTAGAGCCCAATTTGAGCAATCAACCCGCTAGGCCCGCCCAGCCTAAAGCTGGCGTGCAAAAGGAGCCATTTTCTGCTGTATTTGCCCACTAGGGTCTCCCCTGGATGAGGTGAAGAAGAAGATATGGGAAAATAAATATATTGACATTTGGTCCTTGGTCACGGTGGACCAGCACACAGTTGACAAAGAACGTAAGCCCCTCTCTGAAAAAGCGTATGAGGGTAAGCCTAGGGTCGCTAAGACCATTAACAATTGGCTGCAAACCTTTTTCCATTCTGGGCTGTGTAATGGGGGAACGGCACCCTGAACTATGTTCGGAACTCTTCATATATATAATGCGTACAGGTCCCATGGTGGTAGTGCCTGGTGGCGGTACGATGGAGTTCCGTCGTCGTTTGTCGTTACAACCAGATATAAGTTGGGAGGTTAAGGCCACCAATGTTTGGCTGCAGCTTATGCTATCACAAATATCTACCCCCTTTCAATCACCGCCACTGCCTCATTCCCTTCCAGGTCAGTGGCCGTACGCGCCCAGGGATAAGTTGGTTTTTTAATGAGGGCCACTGTATATTCTACGGCCTCTGTAAATTCAAGCACGAATGTGCTACATGTGGAGGGCAGCACGTAGCCGTGTTTCGCCAGCGTACCAAACCCACTATCAAACCCGCCAACCTTAGTGATGGGAAGGACGCCAGTGAGCGTAACAGAGATGCTTCCCTGATTAAGCATCAACCCCAATAGGCAGGAAGCTGTTTAAATTCGTTCTAGTCTTACTGAAGGTTTCTTCATACCTTTTGTTTTGTCTCACCTTCCTTGCGAGGCTAACAATCTCAAGTCAGCTAGGGTTTTGCCAGATGTGTTATGTGATAAGGTTTTACAGGAGCTGGAAGTTGGTCGAGTGGCGGGTCCTTTTCGTGACCCTCCATTTTCTAACCTGAGGATTTCGCCTTTAGGTGTTGTTCTGAATTACACAAGTAAGTTCCGACTTATTCACCATCTGTCCTATCCTAAAGGTGAGTCGGTGAATAATGGTATTCCGAAGGAGGACGCAGCTGTGTCATACGTGTCCTTTGAAAGGGCTATTATGTTGCTGTAGGCCACTGGTAGAGGTGCCCTTATGGTTAAGGCTGACATTAAGTCTGCTTTTCGACTTCTCCCTGCCCATCCAGAATGCTATCATTTATTGGATTTTTAAGGTTAATGGCGTGTTATACTACAATATGTGTCTTCCCATGGGTTGCGTCATATCGTGCCACTACTTCGAGTTGTTTAGTTCGTTCCACGAATGGGTGGTTCGTTATGAGACAGCTTCCAACGCAATTATACACTACAATACACTGTTCATAGCACCAGGTGGTACAGAAATTTGTCAGTTTTTGTTATCCACTTTTATTTTCTTTATGAACCGTTTTGGTGTCCCCCATGGCTAGTGAAAAAAAACTGAGGGCCCGTGTACTTGGCTGTCCTTCTTGGGAATAGAATTGGACACTGAAGCTGGGGTTTTGTTGCCTCCCCAAAGACAAGCTGGACAAGCTAACTGCCCTTATTAATGGTTTTTGCTCTGTTAAGAGAGTTACTCTTGGACAGCTTCAATCACTTCTTGTCTGCCTGCTTGTCTTTGTGTGCAGGATCATGACAATGGGTCTTGTTTACTCCAGGCGGCTTTCCTTTTATCCGTATTACTCATCCTTTGAGAGCTGATCTGGCGGTTTGGAGGACCTTTTTGGCCTTGTATAATGGTCTGACTTATTGGCCTTCTCATGAGGTCACTAATTTGGATATTTCTTTGTTCACTGACGCTTTTGGTTCCATTGGTTTTGGGGCTTTCCTGGGCACTGAATGCTGTGCTCAGCCCTGGCCTGCGGACTGGCTGGAACTGGGATTATGTCGTAACTAGAAATGAGCGAACCTCAAGCATGCTCGAGTCCATCCGAACCCAATCATTCGGCATTTGGTTAGCGTTATCTGCTGAAGTTGGATAAAGCCCTAAGGCTATGTAGAAAACATGGATATAGTCATTGGCTGTATCCATGTTTTCCAGACAACCTTAGAGCTTTATCCAACTTCAGCAGCCCCAGCTAATCAAATACCGAATGATTGGGTTCGGATGGACTCGAGCATGCTCGAGGTTCGCTCATCTCTAGTCGTAACCTTACACCGTTGGAATTATTCCCAATTGTTGTTTCTATTGAACTGTGATGTGGAGTCTTAGTCAATAGGAGAGTGTGCTTTTGGTGCGACAATTTAAGTGTAGTGCACTGTATAAATACAGTAAGCTGACGTCTTCCCTCTTCCAGTTCTGGCACTCCTCAGGCACCTAGTACTTTGGTGTCTGGAATATAACATTGGTTTCAGAGCTCAGCATATTCCAGGGGTAAGTAATACGGTTGCTGACGCACTTTCACGTTCTCATTGTCAGGAGTTCAGGAGGCTGTGTCCTCCGGAGGCGACAGAGCAAGGTCGAGAGTGCCCCCCCCCCTTAGTGACCCAAGGTTCATGAGTTTGGTCCAAGCTTCTGTTACTCCAGCCACCTGGGCTTGTCACGGTAAGGCCTGGTCAGTTTGGGCGTCTATGGTGGGGCCTAGGCCAGTCGAGTCTAATGATCATGACAGGTTAGCGGTTACCATTTCTTACATGTTATCCCTTCGTCAGCAGGGCTGCTCCATTGTGGTTGCGCAGCGAAGGTAAGCTGGGCTAAGCTTTCACTTTAAATTAAGGGGTTGGCCAGATGTTACATCCAACTTCATGATCAGACAAGAGCTGGCAGAAGGAGCACGTTAGGAAGGAATGCAGGCGCCCCATTTCTTATGCGTTGCTCCAAAAGATTATTGCTAGTTTGGGTTCTGTCTGCTCCTCCAGCTTTGAGGTTTCTTTGTTTTCGGCGGCCTTTTGCCTAGCCTTTTTTGGGGAATTGCAGGTTGGCGAATTAGTTTCTCTAGCTGCCACCCGCCCAGGGGGTTTGTTTCATGAGGATGTTATTTTTGCCAACAATTCTGTAAAGCTTAGAATTCATAAATCTAAAACAGAAATTTATGGTCGGGTTGAATGGGTGTCCATTTTGCCGGTGGCGGGTGTGGTTTGCCCGGTTGCTATTATTTCAAAATATTATGGGTTGCGCCCTGCTGGCCCTCAATTTCCGTTGCATGAAAAATTCTTCCTATCTCATTCGTTATCAGTTTCAATCGGTATTGAAGAAAGTTCTTGAGTTTGTTGGGGTTTCTCCGGCTGATTATGGCACCCATTCCTTAGGCATTGGTGCCGCGACAGAGGCGACTAGGGCAGATATGTCAGAAGCGGATGTTCAGAGGATTGGGAGATGGAGATCTGCTTGTTATGCCACTTACATAAGACCTGAGCTGCTAGATTAACCTGTTTTCCTCTTTAGGTCCTTGACGTCCCAATGTATCGCTAGTTGGGCACTCTTACATATTCTGGGCAGCCCAGAGGACAGAATATAGACCTGGGGGAAGGAGTCTCGGCTTCAATAATGCAGAGATGCATTGGAGGGGTATTAAAAGCCTGCACTGGACTGAGGTATTGACAGAAGTGATCGACATCAGCCGTACAGCGTCTCCCCCGGTGGTACTCGTTCTTCATGCTGGAGGGAACAATCTTTGTTTTCTTCGGCTTGCGGAGTTGCTGACTATGATCAGAACGGACATGGACCGTTTCTCTAGGTTTTTTGAAGAAATGATCCGCGTATGGTCTGAGGTTATTCCCCTGGTCACTTGACAAGGGTCCTGAGGTGCAGGGGCTGTTGAGAAGGCGAGACGTACAGTCAACGAGCGTACTTCACGCTTTGTACGATCTAGGGGGGGGGGTTGTGGTACATCACTGACAGCTTGAAGGGGACAACCATCGCCTCATGGGTCACGACGGGGTTCATTTAAACGAAATTGGGTTGGACATTTTTTGTCTGGTTCACAGGATGGTGTGGAGCAGGCCCTTTTCTTGTTGGGTGGAGGTAGGAGCACCGTGTAGGCTTACACGGGCTCCTCGTGGCGGTTGATGGATAATGGAGGAATGAAGTTGGCAGTGCCCGTCGGCATCAACAGCCGGCACACCCTTGTTGTTACACCTCCTGTGTGGTTATGTTTGTTCTCCTTATAATAAGGAAGTTATTTATACAAATAAAAAAGCTGTGGCCTACCTCTGCCCAACAATTAAGATCCTGGTTGCTGTGTCATTTATTATATGTGGATATATCTATGTGGGCTCCAGGTGGTGGTGGGTTGGTTTATGGCTATGGTGAATCTGTGAGGGAGCAGAAAAACATTAAAGCTGCAGGTATACACTATACAGTATATACAGCACAGAGTGAAGATACAGGAGCCAGTGCTGGCAACAAGACTGGAGCTCTGGGCTAAAAAGATGGCCGCACTACAGGTGAGCTGGGTGAACATTCCCTCACACACACAGACTCTCTCACACATGTGTATAGTGCAGCGTCATGGTTTTTGTTTTCTTAATTTTTATCTTTTAGGATGTTCTGTTTTATTACTTTCCTTTTCCAGCATGGAGGACTAAAAAGCAGATGGCAGTGTGACAGTGATAGAGCTGGAGTGCTGGACTCTCTGTTGCCCTCTGGCTGCTGGGTTGGACTCTCTGTCGCCCCCTGGCTCCCATGCTGGACGCCCTATTGACCCCTTGGCTGCTGTGCTGGACTCTCTGTCACCCCTTGGCTGCTGTGCTGGACTCTCTGTCACCCCTTGGCTGCTGTGCTGGACTCTCTGTCGCCCCCTGGCTGTTGTGCTAATCAGCACTCGTTTACAATATAGATTGGGCTTTCATCAGCCTGTGTAATAGGACCCTTAGCCTTGCTGACTAGTACTACCGTTCTTATGACCAGTATGCTTGATTTAGATGCTGAAGAATACTTGTCATTAGGAACCCCTTAAATAGGACTGGTATCCCCTGGGCAGCTCTCTTCGCCAATGTTTGAACCCATGTAGTCCACATCTTTATAGATTCACACTCTCTGATCCCTACTCTGCCTTGCTCTGAACTACACTGACTATCCCACCTCTCTAGGCATGGCATCCTCCACCCGGGTGGGAAGGGGATTGGTGGCAGAGCAGGGATCTCCTCCTTTCTACCTATCATATAGCGGTATAAAATACAATATATTACTAGAGATGAGCGCAATTCAAGTGTGCTGGAGTCCAATCATTCAGCACTTCAATACCAGTGGCTGAAGAAGCTGGATGCAGACTACGGGCTGCCTGGAAAACATGGATTCAGCCATAGGCCTACGGGTATATCAGTGTTTTCCAGTGCTCCTTAAGGCCACGTTCACATGGCGTAAGAGACCGTCCGTTCCATAACCTCGCTGGGTCACGGAACTGCTGGTGTCAGACAAGATCTTCACTTCTGCTGAATTTGGATGCGGGCGCATCCGTGGAGCCTGCATCCGAATTCCCCTCTGCACACAATGGAGCGTGCGGCCGTGTGCAAGCCCTTGGTGTCACCAGCAGTTACAATATTGATATTGATATTGACTTTACATCGACATTTGCAGATATAAAACACTACAACATAACCTCAGTCTTGTTAATCAATAATGTCCTTTAAACTCAGACAAAGTGCCAAGAACCCAGGTAGTGGGACACTGCTCCTCTATTATGGTGGGTGCAAACAGTATAGATCCTCCCCTATGGTTAGGAGATGGGGCCCAACTGCTGTGAAGCCCCGCCTAGGTGACACCGTCCATCAATGAAATGAAGCAAGACTAAGGGGGGGGGGGGGAGTGACAGTATCACTTAAATTTTACATTTCCCTGGTTGCTATGGGCAACAAGAACAGCTGTCATAAATTAGGTCCATAACCGAGATGTAAAAAATATTACTTTTTTTTTCATGCATTTATTTCTGAAAAAATATCCAAAACCTGGCCTCTCGGGTGGCGGCTTATCTCTCAGAGAACAAAAGGATCATGCCCGATCCTACTTCTTGGCCTGACATCAATGGCGAGTTAGGACCCCCAGTGTGAGATGGACAGCAGGTTTGGCCTACACATATATAATGTATATAGATGTATGAGATTATTCAGATATAACTGAACTCTACAACAATAACCAGAGGGAGCGGATATCGCCCATGATAATTTCTCCCCGCACGGCTTTGTTATGGCCTCTTAATTACTTATAATTTCTCTGTACGTTTGGTGACCGGGGACGGGAAGAGCTAATGATATCTGTAGGGTACAATTACCAGGAGGAGGGGGGTACATCCATCCATCTTATATATATACACTGTGTACTCTATGCAGGACATTGCTGCAGGACAGAATGAGGTAGGTCCGGGGGGATATCTCACCTGTCATAGATTATCTTCTATAAGTCAGTAGTGCTGATATAGCAGAGCTGCTTTTGTGCATAGAGCTAAGTCTGCTATCAATGTGAAGGACACATATTAGTGGTATACGAGAGATCTTCTATATCTTTATTCTGCATACATACTTAGTATTTCACCAAGGTGATACTAGTGTTGTACTAAGGTGGTACTGTGTTAGGGGGTATAGTCAGAGTGATACAGTACACTCAGCTATACTAGAGGTATACAGGGTGATATACGAGCTGCACTAGGCATACATCATAGTTGTAGTAAGGTCTTACTAGTGTTATGTTCAGTTTATATTCACTCTATAGTAGAGCTGTATTAGTGATATATACAGTGGCGGACATATCACTTGTGCAGCCTGTTCAGCTGCATAGGGGCCCAGGCCAACAGAGGGGCCCTACAGGTTCGGACTCTGAGTCTCAGCCTAGCGGGCCCCTCAACTGCCCTGAGCCCCGGTGCATAGGTGATATGTATAGTCCATCCACCCATGTACCAGACTCCTGATGATATGCCCTGCCACCCGTGGCCCGCCAGCTCCAAGATGCCAGCAGCC
This sequence comes from Dendropsophus ebraccatus, assembly GCF_027789765.1. Classification (NCBI taxonomy): domain Eukaryota; kingdom Metazoa; phylum Chordata; class Amphibia; order Anura; family Hylidae; genus Dendropsophus; species Dendropsophus ebraccatus. Next base: position 222,307,055 of record NC_091454.1, read on the forward strand.
ACAGCCTGCCCCACATACCACACTCGTCTATTGGATATGTGAGCTATGGCCAACGCTCCTGCCCTACCTCGGGACGCGCGCACCAGTGATGTCACCTGGTGGTCGTACATTGGCAATGGCGGCATTGACCATCCTGATGACCTGGAGGACCACTGGGGGTCAGATGGGATATTGTGTATGGAAATGGGGGTCAGCTAGGATGGGTAGTGTGTGTGGAGATGTGGGGCAGATGGGGTAGTGTGTATGGGGATGGAGGGCAGCCAGGATGGGTAGTGTGTGGGGAAGGGGGGCAGCCAGGAATGTGGTGGTATGGTTTGCTTATGGGGGGGGCAGGCAATTTTTTTGCACAAGGGCCCTATGCTGACTGTGTCCGTCCCTGGATATAAACATATATTTATTAGTGTTTCACTAGAGTGACATATTTCCTAAATAGTGCTAACATATTCTGCAGCGTTGTACAATATACAGAGTTTGCCATCTGTCCCCAGTGACGCTCATAATCTATTATCACTAGATGGGACAAATGTCATAAGAAACCAGTTGACCTCTTGCTTTCCTTTTTGGGTTGTAGAGGCAAACTACAGGGGTAAACTTCATATAAATGTTGTCCTTGTCAGACTGGAACCCAGTAAGGAGACAATGCAGACCAGTAAAGAGAGGAGAATAATTTCATAAATAAACTAATTTAACCCCAAATATCAAAATTGGAAAATTTTGAGATTTGTTTCGGCTAAAATGCTCCCAGTCGTGGAAACAATACCCAAAGATTGCTGTACATAATGATGATGATGATGATGGAGTACATAACCTCAGGCCTCGATTTTCGACTTTCAGTGGGTGGTCCAGCCACCATCAGCACATGGAGTACCCCTTTATGTGGCCCTTACTCACGGTCTATGAGTGACGGCAACCTGGTCTGAAACATTCTGATTTTCTATCTGTATATGAATTGCCTTTTTCATTTTGCCTACTGTATTTGCCAAAGTTTGCAAACTTTTAATGGATCCACAGTAAAAGTTGGCTCTTAACCGTATTCAAGTGTTGGCTATCTGCTATATTTGATCTCTTTAATATGAATATTCTGGCACTGATATTATGGAATAAACAGCCCATGACCCCCCCCCCCCCCCTCCCCCTCCCCAGTGTGGCTGTTTAGAAGCTGCAGCTCGTAGAAATTGTAGTTTCCCGACATCAGAAACGTCTCTAGTTGGAGACCACTGCGCTATCCTCTCTTATATTTGGGGATAAATGCTGTTCCATGCTCTTTTCCAGGTTATTTTCTCATCTGGGCAGAACACTATGGCACCTTCTAGTAATATTCCCCGCCACCTCATACTCAGAAGATAATCTGGCCTACAAGGACCTCAGTGGGATTCTGGTTAATGGAGATATCCTTGTAGGAGCCATAATTCCTCTTCATCTTGATATAATGGACCGCAATATAACCTTCAAGGAGAAGCCACCAGAAGATATCTGCATAATGTAAGGTTAAAGATGAAAATGCATTTACCTTCATGTCATATGTATGTTCCTACCAGGCACTTCTACTAAGAACATAATCCATAACCATGTTACCATGAATTATACAAAACTAACATAACCGGTGAATGCACTTCCACAATACCAGAGCCCTTGGGACGTTGGGCCATGGAGAACCGGCCTAACATGTTCTAGGTTTCTCAAGCCGAGGTTAGAGTAGACAGAGGGACCCACTATGACCATTGCTCACTATCAGAAATACGTCTGGATCTGGCCCTAGGGATCAGAGTTTTACATTTTTAGTCTCCAGTACAGTTCGCCTCTGGCTACACATGACCAGATTCCTTCTCGTAGCACCAGATACCATCTAGTCAGGAGATAGAGCATGGAGGCCATCCATTCAGGGACACTCTGTCCATTAGGGAGGGTGAAGTCTCTGCTGCCTACTAAAGGGAAGCTGCAATTCAGCCTCCAACCTATAGTCCTGCATACAGAGATGGAGAGTAATGAAGGACCTGAGTCACATGACCTGCAGGTCCTCAGACCTAGAGTGTGGAACGATATCGGCCTGACTGCAGAGAGAAAGAGGGATAGACTGGGAGATGTAAGTACTGTATCTATGTGTGTGTCAGAGAGTGTGTGTATCTACTGTATCTGTGTTTGTTGGCAGTCGCCAGGGACTGTTGAGGCAAGTATAGCAGTAGGAAAAATCCTGGCACTCACCAAGTTAGTGGAGCTGACGAAGGCTATGAGCTGAAACGCGTCTTTTTGTACCCTGTGATGTCTTTGCACTGAATAAATAAGCATTACTTAACTTGTTGAGTGCCGGGATTCTTCCTACTGCTATACTTGGGACCTTACCCTACCTCGAGCACCACTGTTACACAGAGTGCCATCTCCAACACCATACAGATGTTAAGGCAAGTAGGCAGGGTCAGCTGGTGGGACCAGATTAGGGTTCACTGTCTGTGTTTTGCCCACCCCTCCTCTATCGTACACAACTGTCCTGACATCTCTCAAATTTTTGAGCAAAACACAGGAGCGTCACTACCCCCAGAACGTCTACTTTGCTGGTACTGTTACATTCGGCAGATTTTATGCTCACAAACCTTTCATACTTACAATTTTCAATGGGGCGGAGAAGGTGGGGGGGTTGCATTTCAGTTTTTGCTTCAAGAAGCAGGAAAGCTAGAATTGGCCCGGCATCCAGTGTTTGCTTTCCCACTAAACCGGCAAGTATGGCTCTCCCTGTTGAGTCCTTAAACCCTTAGGCATGGCTCTCACTGTCGAGTCTATAAACCCTTAGGCATGGCTCTCCCTGTTGAGTCCTTAAACCCTTAGGCATGCCTCTTACTGTTGAGTCCCTAAACCCTTAGGCATGGCTCTCCCTGTTGAGTCCTTAAACCCTTAGGCATGGCTCTCACTGTCGAGTCCCTAAACCCTTAGGCATGGCTCTCACTGTCGAGTCCCTAAACCCTTAGGCATGGCTCTCACTGTCGAGTCTCTCTCGATCCAAAGCACTTTCGTCCAGGCCTATTTACCAAGGGCTCAATATTGTGATGCTGGTGGATAAATACAATATAGTGTAAATCTTATGAAGTCCATCGTTTGCCTATTTCAGATTTCGCTTAGAACACTACCAGTATTTCCAGGCCATGAGATTTGCCATTGATGAAATTAATAGAAGCCCGGAACTTCTCCCAAATATCAGCCTGGGCTTCTATCATATTGACTCCTGTGCTGTACTGACTAAGGAGATGAAGGGGACTTTGTGGATGCTGACAGGACTTGATCCGGGTATACCCAATTACTGTTGCCGTGAAAGTCCACCCCTGGCGGCCATCATTGGGCACTCAACATCCAGTTTTTCCATTCAAATGGCTTTTATGTTAGGACTGTACAGATATCCACAGGTAATGTGATAAAAAGCAATGAAGTCAAAAGACATTGATCAAAATGCTTTGTAGGATCTGGCAATACGAATCATTATATGTGTCCAGTTATATGTATCAGCAATCACTAATATAAGTGAATAGGCGATTACTGACAGGTGCCAGGGAGCCCCTCCCCTTGTGTAATGTACCGCCCTATTTGGGGGGTGACACATCTGTCCATGTTTGTGTTTTTCTCTTTGTATTGTATTTTTGTTTAGTATTATCTTTAACACATGGATCATGATCTAACAAGTCTGTATTAAAATCTGCCTCCTCTGTCTCTCGTGCAGGTCAGCTTTTTCTCAACCAGTCCTCTACTGAGTGACAAGACAAAATTTCCTTCCTTCTTCAGGACTGTCCCAAGTGATCATTTCCAGTGTTTAGGACTAGCTGAAATGGTGAAACATTTTGGATGGACTTGGGTCGGGCTCGTTGGTCGTGATAATGACTCTGGCCGAGAGGGCGTTATGGTCATGGAAAGAGATGTTACAAGGTCTGGAGCCTGTGTGGCCTTCAAACAATACATACCAAGTGATTTTACCTATATTAAACAAATTGTCAAAGTGATAAAGAGATCAACAGCTAAAGTGGTAGTGATCTTCTGTACAGACATCGTAACCATCCCTGTTCTTGAAGAAATGTTAGCACAAGATGTCTCAGGAAAACTCCTTGTTGCCACTGAAGCTTGGTCCATATCGAATGTACTCTCAGTAGATAAATATTCTTCCTTACTTTCCGGTACCATTGGATTTGCTTATCACAGCTATAATATAAAGGGGTTTCAAGAATATCTTAACAGTATCACCCCTTACAATGTTCCTGGGGTCAAATGGGCCAAGAAATTCTGGGAAGAGGCATTTGGATGTTCCTTTTCCATAGAAAATAACCCCAGTGGTCCTAATAATGAGTCTAGGCTATGTACAGGGTATGAGGACCTATCAAGCATCCACAATCTCTATAATGATGCTTCAACTTTAAGAACTTCCTATAACGTTTATTCTGCTGTACACGTGATAGCAAAAGCTCTTGATCACCTCATGCGATACAATCAATGGAATGGGCCATTTTCAAATAGGAAATACTCTGATCTGAAGATGTTTAAACCATGGCAGGTAAGTAGCTAAATATTACAAGATTTACAACCAAATTAGTTAAACCTAACTTTATGTGCCATGACATTTACCTGGCATTTATAATTTATTACTTTTTAATCCATATTTTACCCAGCAAACCCCTTTAACCAACCATCAACCCTCTTCTATCTAATGTGTAGGCTTTTTTAACTCTCAAAAACACATTAAGCCACCATTTATTTTATCTAATAAATATGGACACTCACCATTCCCAAAGGTCTGAGCACACAACATTGTCCATTGTTTTTCCCTCTTATTGTCCCAGCTTATGCATTACTTAAAAAATGTACAAGTGCCCTCGCTTAGCAAGAGAGAACTGTTCTTCAATAAAGATGGGGATCCACCAGCGATGTACGACATTGTCAACTGGCAGAGACGTCCCGATGGTTCAATGACCCAAGTGAAAGTTGGAAGTTACGACTCTGCGGCTGACTCTAACGATACTTTTACCATCAACTCAAGTTTAGTCTGGTGGCCACATGGAAGCCATGAGGTAACATAAAAAAGAGCTTCTAAAATATTCACAGAAGATGATTCATGGTGGTCAGAAGAGGTTCTGAATTAGAAATGCTCATGTGATATTGATTTTCACTGGCTTTAAACATAGAAATAGCTGGCAGCAGATTGACAGCCATAATCAGCCAACATAAACGAGCATCCTTAGCTTGGCCAACCATGAATGTTTCTTTCAAATAGAAGAGAGAAATTCAAGTGTGGTCCTTATTTTCCCTAATGTAGGTAATCAGCAGGTCCCCATACTCATTAGATCCTTGGAAAATGTCCCTAACAGTGGCAGGTACAACATTGTTGACTGGTACAGACATCTCAATGGTTCATCGAGTAAAAAGTTGGAAGACAAGGATATCATTATAGATTAACTCAAGTTTAGTGTGGTTACAGCTAAACATCATGAAATAAACTGAAATAGCTCAAAAAGTCTACCATAAATAGGAGTCATGATGGTTAAAATAAGATGTCTGGTTTAGAAAACCAGTTTTTGTATCATGTATACTGTATGTTTATAAGGCCACAAATACTATAGCATGGCATGGATGGGAAGCTTAGAACTTCACAGTGATATATTTCATATTTTCATACCCATCTAGGTTCCTATTTCCGTCTGTAGCGAGAGCTGCCCTGCTGGATTCAGAAAGGCTTCTCGAGAGGGTAAACCTCTTTGTTGCTTTGAATGTGTCCGTTGCCCCCAAGGAGAGATCTCCAACCAAACAGGTGAGAAGTGTATTTAATCATGAAGACAATCCCTCGCTATATGCCTCATGGCAGCGTGTCCCCCACAAGAATATAGGGTGGGGAAATACCTTGTTTGATCAAGGTTCTGACCAGTGGTGGACATATCGCATGTGCAGCCAGTTCAGCTGCACAGGGGCCCAAGAGGGAGAGGGGCCCGTCCGCTTAGACAGCCATGGTGTCAGGCAGCTAGTGAGGATTTGCCCGCATAGGGCAGATTCTTGGGTTCCTGAGGGGCAGCATGATCCTGCCCTGTTATTTTAGCTAAGTGTGACTTAGCTAAAACAACAGCAACTGCCTAACAGCAGCAGGAGCCCAGCATGCACCAGGAAGTCAGGGCACAACACCTCCTCCCCCACGCACACTCCCCGGCAGGCTACATAATGAAACAGTGAAAGACAATCACTAACTTTGTCTCTGTAGAGGTCTGTCACTCACTGTCTTTCTGTACCACTTGCATCTGGTCTCCTGCAGGCACAGCACCAGGCCCCTCTGCCCCCTAAGACACCCTCTTCCTCCTCAGGCCCCCTCTTCCGCCTCAGGCCCCCTCTTCTGCCTCAGGCTCCCTCTGCCCCCTCAGGCACCCTCTGCCTCCTCAGGCCCCCTCTTCCACCTCAAGCCCCCTCTGCCCCCTCAGGCCCCCTCTGCCTCCTCAGGCCCCCTCTGCCTCCTCAGCCCCCCCCTCTTCCGCATCAGGCCCCCTCTTCTGACTCAGGCCCACTCTTCCGCCTCAGGCCCCCTCTACCCAGCTCATCGACCAGCAGCCCTGTCCCTGTGCAGCACCTAGCTGCAGGGACAGTATGGTGGCAGAGGTCTGACTGGGGGCAGCTGTCTGACCTGACAGGAGGATAAAACAAGACAAATTTGTCCCTAGGCTTCCTAAAGCTGCTCCTTGTTGGTGTCGGAGCAGAGAGAAGGGGGAGGGAGGCACAGCAGTGCAGAGCTATGTTCTAGAGCAGCGTTATGGCTGGAAGCTGTGTGTGCCCTGTCCCCTGCCATACAGCCTCATCTCCTGACCCCTTCACTGCTGGCCTGTAACATCTATCAGAGAGACAGACACAGGAGGTTAGTGTATATCTAGTGTAAATGTGTGGTGTGTGTCTATATATACAGTGGTTTGCAATAAATAAGAATATCAACAAAAAGTTGGGTTTTTTTTTTCTAGTAACTCAATTCAAAAAGTGACCTCATATATTCTATAGAGTCATTACTAGAGATGAGCAAACTTTTCAAAAGTTCGTTCCGACTAGACTTCCAGATTTTTAAAAAAAGTTTGGCTTGACCGAATTTTGGATTTCTTTGGATTTCATAGTTTAAAGCATCTATATGAAACGGGTGTAGTGTATTTGGTTGAATTTAGGGCTCAGTAACATCGTTATCTTTTCAATATCTCAAAGTCAAGCAGTAGTCATTGGAGGCCAGTGGAGGTCCAGCAATAGTCATTTGAGGCCAGTATGTGATATGTGCCCACGTATGTGATAGACAGTATCACAAGGGTCCAACTATAGGACAAGTCTATCTGTATAGCACTTTTTTTTAGAGTTTTATGCTACACACATGCACCAGGTATATTTGTCTCTCAGGATAACACGTCGCCCTCTCTATATTTCTCTCCCAATCACTATATCTTTCTCCTCTCCGCTTTCATAATCTTTTGGTCTTTGCTTTTCTACAATATCTTCTCAGTAGCCAGTACAGCAGCACCAGCAGCGTTTTCTCACTGACGAGCTCTGTGTACTGCTAACAGTCTCCTTCCTCTCTCTCTCTCTCTCTCCTCTCTCTCTGCAGACTGTGTGGTGCGGTCATGTTACCACTCCTCTTAAAGCAATACCGACGTCACACAGGGGGTGGGCTAGTGCAAGATCCCTGCTGATTGGATGTGTTCCGGGCATCATGTGAAAGCGCTTTTCCCGCCTGGAACACTTCCTGCTTTCTAAAATGGCGGCTGCCATTTAAGAAAGCAAGAAAAAAAAAATCGGAGCGGACTTCCAAAAATCCGAATCCGATCGGACTCGGACTTTTGGAAAAATCCGAACCGGATCCCATACCGGCCGAACCGGTTCGCTCATCTCTAGTCATTACATACAGAGTGAACTTTTTAAAGCTTTTATTTCTGTTAAAGTTGATAATTATGGATTACAGCCAAGAAAAACCCAAAAGTTAGTATTTCAGAAAATTAGAATAATTAACCCAAAACACCTGCAGTGGCTTCCAAAGTGTTATAAAAGGTCCCTTAGTCTGGTTCAGTATGCAACACAATCATGGGGAAGACTGCTGACCTGACAGATGTCCAAAAGGCATTCACACACTCCACAAGGAGGGTAAGCCACAAAAGTTCATTGCTAAAGAAGCTGGCTGTTCTCAGAGTGCTGTATCAAAGCATATTAATGGAAGGTTGCATGAAACAAAAAAGTGTGCTAGAAAAAGGTGCACAAGCAACCGGGAGAACCGTAGTCTTAACAGGATTGTAATTAAAATGCCATTCAAAAATTTGGGAGAGATTCACAAAGAGTGGACTGCTGGACTGGACTGGAGTCAGTGCTTCAAAAGCCACCACATCCAGACGTCTGTAGGACATGGGCTACAAGTGTTACATTCCATGTGTCACTCCTGACCAATAAACAAGTCCAGAAGCGTCTTATCTGGGCCAAGGAAATGAAGAACTGGACTGTTGATCAGTGGTCCAAGGGGCTCATTTCAGATTAAAGTAAATTTTGCATTTTGTGCTAAAATAATAAATTAGTCCTCAAAGCCAAATAACAGCCCTACTTCTAACCAATTATTGATCAATTTAATGAATAAAAATAACGATGTTAAAATTATTAAAAGTATGAAACATTAATCTTGCTTAATTGGAACACAGAAAATAAATAAATACATGGGTTATGAGGATATATTTAAGTTCGTAGAGCATAAAATATGTAGAGATGTGGTGGTTGGAAAAAAATGAAGAAAAATAAAATATAGGATAAATATTAAAAAATAGTCATTAAATTGATAACAAACTTTGCAATAAACGGTGCCGTCAGGTAATAGCCAAAAAATGCAGAATGGTAATTGCTTTTATTGCATGGGAGCCACTGTTTCCAATGTGGAGTTTTATTGCAATATATCTTGGACTTATAGTCCTTCTGGAAATGCAATTATTCTTGGACTTATAGTCCTTCTGCCTCTGTAGTTTGTTTTGGACTTCCGGATATATAAACAGTTTTGAACCTGTAGTCCTTAGGGTTTTTCAGTGCGTGATTCACTTCAATTGGGTGAACTCATCATAAGTGTCTCTTATTAGATATAGAGTAAATATTTGCAGATTATGATAGCAGCGATCAATTGCAATATTATGGCGTCTGTGACGCCTCTCACCCGTCCCGAGGTAGCTAATAGTGTGGCTTTCTCCTCTCCTCCGCTCTTTCACAGCGGCTGATCGATGCTGATAGTTCTATGTTGGAAAGGTCCTGCGGCGCGTCCTTGTGGTTCAGAAGATACCATCGCGCGCAGTGTCACAGCCTCGGTCTGGTCTCAGATGGTTCTATCCGGAATAGGCAGATGTGGGTACTATTGGTATTACGAGTGGCCACATGCAAAGCAGTGACGTATCGCATTCGGGGGGCCCCCCGGCGGAACAGAAAATGGTGTGGAGATGATACAAAAATGATATTGGAAAAATGTGAAAACAATGGTGAAAAAATAAAAAATAAAGACAGTCTGTATCACGGTAGTTAACTCTGTATGGTATTAACCCGTGAGTGTTGATTGCCAAACGCGTTCACACTGAACACTACTACACAGCCACTGAGGAAGGGGTTAATATGTTAAAACCTTGAAACGCGTTTGACAATCAACATTCACGGGTTAATACCATACAGATACAGACTGTCTTTATTTTTTATTTTTTCACCATTGTTTTCACATTTTTCCAATATCATTTTTGTATCATCTCCACACCATTTTCTGTTCCGCCGGGGGGGGCCCCCCGAATGCGATACATCACTGCTTTGCATGCGGCCACTCGTAATACCAATAGTACCCACATCTGCCTATTCCGGATAGAACCATCTGAGACCAGACCGAGGCTTTGACACTGCGCGCGATGGTATCTTCTGAACCACGAGGACGCGCCGCAGGACCTTTCCAACATAGAACTATCAGCATCGATCAGCCGCTGTGAACGAGCGGAGGAGAAAGCCACACTACCAGCTACCTCAGGACGGGTGAGAGGCGTCACAGACGCCATAATATTGCAATTGATCGCTGCTATCATAATCTGCAAATATTTACTCTATATCTAATAAGAGACACTTATGATGAGTTCACCCAATTGAAGTGAATCACGCACTGAAAAACCCTAAGGACTACAGGTTCAAAACTGTTTATATATCCGGAAGGACTACAAGTCCAAAACAAACTACAGAGGCAGAAGGACTATAAGTCCAAGAATAACTGCATTTCCAGAAGGACTATAAGTCCAAGATATATTGCAATAAAACTCCACATTGGAAACAGTGGCTCCCATGCGATAAAAGCAATTACCATTCTGCATTTTTTGGCTATTACCTGGCGGCACCGTTTATTGCAAAGTTTGTTATCAATTTAATGACTATTTTTTAATATTTATCCTATATTTTATTTTTCTTCATTTTTTTCCAACCACCACATCTCTACATATTTTATGCTCTACGAACTTAAATATATCCTCATAACCAATGTATTTATTTATTTTCTATGTTCCAATTAAGCAAGATTAATGTTTCATCGTTATTTTTATTCATTAAATTGATCAATAATTGGTTAGAAGTAGGGCTGTTATTCGGCTTTGAGGACTAATTTATCATTTTAGCACGAAACCCTCTCATCTGCCATTCTCTAGGTTAGGGCAGAGTTTAGTTCAACCTCGCCCATAGCAGCCTCTGTTTTGTGAGCTGCACCTAATCCTTGTATCAAATTTTGCATTTGATTTGGAAATCTCGGTCTCAGAGTCTGGAGGAAGAGTGGAGAGGCTGTACACAATCCAAGCTGCTTGAGGTCTAGTGTGAAGTTTCCACAATCAGTGATGGTTTGGGGAGCCATGTCATCTGCTGGTGGAGCTTCACTGGGTTTCATCAACACCAAAGTCACCGCTGCCGTCTACCAGGACATCTTAGAGCTCTTCATGCTTCTCTGTGCTGAAAAGATTTTTGGAGATGGAATTTTCAACTTTCAGCAGGATTTGGCACCTTTCCACACGGCCAAAAGTACCAATCCCTGGTTTACTAACTACAGCATCACTGGGCTTGAGTGGCCAGCAAACCCGCCAGACCTTAACCCCATAGAGAATTTATGGGGTATTGTCAAGAAGAAGATGAAAGACACCAGAGCCAACAATGCAGACGAGCTGAAGGCCGCTATCAAAGCAACCTGGGCTTCGCTAACCTCTCTGCAGTGCCGTCAGCTGATCGCCTCCATGCCACGCCGCATCAATGCTATCATTCATGCAAAAGATTCCCCGACCAAGTATTGGGGGCACTTACTGTACAGACTTTTTATTTGGTCGACATTTCTGTGTTAAAAACATTTTTTTCAGTTGGTTTTATATAATATTCTAATTTTCTGAAATCCTGACTTTTGGGGTTTTGATGGCTGTAATCTATAATCATTAACTTTAACAGAAATAAACGCTTGAAAGTTCACTCTGTATGTAATGATTCTATAGAATATATGAGGTCACTTCTTGAATTGAATTACTGAAAAAAAATTACTTTTTGTTGATGTTCTAATTTATTGCAAACCACTGTATGTATATACATATATATATATATACCAATTCTCCTGGGTGGGGGAAGAATGTGGTGGCATGGTTTGCTAATGGGGGGGCCCAGGCAACTTTTTGCACAGGAGCCCAATGCAGTCTGTGTCCGCACCTCGTTCTGACAAAAAAATCTGATTACCCAGGCTGCTAGAAGCCATCTCCCACATGAAAGGAATTATGTGTATTGAGAAACCCCTGATAATATATTTGTTCAGCACTTTTGGCTTCGTCTTTCAGATTCCATAGATTGTTCTAAGTGTCCATGGGATATGGTGCCAAACAACCAGAAGGACAGATGTCTTGCAAAACCTATTGAGTATCTTTCCTATTATGAACCGCTAGGATTCATCTTGGTGACCACCAGTGTTTCTTCTTCTATGGTTCCGATTTCTATCTTGAGACTTTTCCTTCTTTACAAGAACACTCCGATGGTCAGAGCGAATAACTACTCCCTCAGTTGTATCTTGTTGGTGTCGTTGTCATTCTGCTTCCTGAGCTCTTTGGCCTTCATTGGTTACCCCGAGAAAGAGAAGTGTCTTCTACGCCAGGCCGCATTTGGCATGGTGTTTGCCCTTTGCGTCTCCTGTATCTTGGCTAAAACCATCATGGTAGTCTTTGCATTCATGGCCACCAAACCTGGAAGTAGTCTTAAAAGATGGACAAGTGCTCGTGTGTCCTACATGATCATCGTCTTCTGTTCACTCCTTCAGTTTGTCTTGTGCGTGAGCTGGATCTTAGCTTCTCCTCCATTTACTCATATGAACATTGACAGTAAACCTGGAATTCTTGTCATTGAATGTAATGAGAACTCACCCATTGCCTTCTGGATTATGTTGGGGTATCTTGGTCTCTTGGCCTCCATCAGTTTCATTGTGGCTTTTTATGCCAGGAGACTTCCAGATAGCTTCAATGAGGCAAAGTTCATCACATTTAGCATGCTGGCCTTTCTCAGTGTTTGGTTGTCCTATATCCCAGCATCCCTCAGCTCACAGGGAAAGTATACAGTAGCCATGGAGATCTTTGCAATCCAGGCATCAAGTTGGGCTCTTGTGATCTGCATGTTCTTGCCAAAATGTTTTATCATATTGTTCCGACCACATATGAACACCAAAGAACATCTCTTAGGTAGAGAGAGAGGTCAGAAATAGGCTCAAGCTCAGGAATAAGTGGTGGAGAGGAGGCCCATCTGGCAATTCCATCGGGATCATTTCATCTATCTGTATCATATCTCAACCTAATCCAATCCAGAACAGATGAGACGGCAGCCCCCCGAATTAAGTTCTTTACTCTCTTATTTGAATATGCACACCACCAGTCTATCCAAACTCTGCTGGGACTGCCCAATATTGGTAAAAAAAAAAAAAAACGTTCTCATGATTGGTGGTGATCTCATTGGTTTGACCACACTGATCAGACACTTGCCATTATGTTGCCATGGACTGATGTAGAATTATTTTTTGTATTAAAAAAAAAAAACAGTAGTATTTTCCTACTCCTTTAAATTCCCTTTAAATCCACATCAGTAAATATAATGTTATGGTATCACAGAAATAAAACTTACAATAAATACACTGATGATTGAAATCTATTATACTTGAAAAACTTATAATAAATAGTGATGAGCGAACTCGTTACTCGGACGAGCATCTTGCGATACTCAAGAAAATCTCATCATCCGTTTCCTGTAAGTTTGGGCGCTATTTCTCAGCCAATAAACATGCAGGAGACTCTTTGGTACATACTGCGATCACGTGGGACCCATACATGTCGATAGCAGCGATTGGTTGGCCAGATCAGATGACCCTGCCATATAAAACTCGCCGCCGGCTGTGCTCGCTTCAGACGCATGCTGTGAGAGATCAGGGACAGAGCTGCTGCTGGTCAGGGAGAGTGTCAGTGTAGGATATAGCGTTCCAGTAGGCAGGGTATATACTAGCAATATAAACAAACAGACCTTTTCAGGGTTTCAAAGCGTTTTTTATAGTGTTATTACAGACTGCTGGCTGGGACTTGCTGTGCTGCTATCATGATTTCACCAGCACACTGTGCTGACCGGCTGCTGGCAGAAAGGGGACATTAGGAGTTGCACACAGACCCCTAAGAAGTGCTCAGTGTACTCTTTTTTGATTTTGGGGATGGTGGTGCTGCTATATTACACTGTATTGCTGAGATTTCTACTACATCCTGCATAGAACTTCACTGCTGATTGGAAGGGGGTGTCAGAGTGTGTATAGTTCCGGCCAATACCAGATTGTACCGTCCAGCCCCCCCTAAACTAGTGGGCACTACACTGTATTGCTGAGATTTCTACTACATCCTGCATACAACTTCACTGCTCATTGTAAGGGGGTATCACAGAGTGTGTCTAGTTCCGGCCATCAGATTGTACCATACAGCCCCACCAAACCAGTGGGTACTCCAAGTAATTTTCCTGATTTCTGTATTTCATACGCAAGGCCTATCTAAGTTCCATACTGTGCAGTGTCCAAAAATGGTGAACCCCAGGGGTAAGGGTCGAGGGCGTGGGGTTCCAAGTGATGTGGTTGCTGGAGGCCGTGTTTCAGGGTGACACAGCAGCACCTGTTGAGGAGGGAGCAATGGCACACCGCAGACGTCCACTCCCTAGCTTCTCAAGGTAGACCGATATTGAAACCGCAGCAGTGTGAACAGGTGATCACGTGGATAGCGGATAATGTATCCACCACCACCCAGTCCTCCACGCAGTCCACCTACGCTACCCAAGGGAGTGGAACCCTTGCTCCATTAGCTCAGCCTCCTTCCCCACAGCCTGGTCCCTCCAGGAAAAGAAGGGATTCAGATCCACCACCACCACCATGCTCCCAGGAACTGTTTTCTGGACGCTTCCCTGAGTAGGAGCAACCGGAGCAGTCGATCTGTCCTGATGCCCAAACTGTGCAGCTCACGCAGTCAGTGGGTGATGAGAGTGGGGACTTGCAAGCGGGGTTGAAAGAGGTGTCTGATGATGACGATGAGACCCGGTTGTCAGACAGTGAGGTTGTTGTCATGTAACTCAAAGTGAGGAGGAGAGTGAGGAAATGGAGTTGACAAAAATGACGTTTAGGATACACACCGCCACAGTTAATAGTTTGTTAATGCTGTTTGTGCCTTAAAGGGGAGGGTACCTATCACTTCATGGAACGACTGACGTGACTATAACTTTCATATTGACATGTCAGCCTCCTTACCCCCAACAGTTGCCAAAATAGGGCAGAGGTGGTCAGGTCGTCACCTTTTTGTTTCTGTTTGTCTATCCGGGAAGTGATGATCAGGAAGGAACAGATGCCAAACTCTGCTGAGGGCCCTCTGCCCCTTCCTTTATGCAAGTAGGGTTAGGGTCAGCACTTGGACCCTAACAAGTTTGGTGACATGTCAGAAATTCTGAAATGATGGTTACCCTTCCGTTTAATTTGTTGGGATATATACATATTGTAAGTTTGCACAGTATGAGAGAGAAATCTATCTAGCTGTGCTCATGCTTGTTTGTTAGCACTTAAACCAGTTAGCACTTCGAATTGTCACATTAGTCAACTAGGGAATGGGATGTCACTATTGTTGGGTGACTGTTTTAAGTTCATAGTTCACATTGTAAAAGTTTAAAGTTCTGCACTTATCTAACTTTTCATTGGTTGTTGTTGTTTGAGTGCACAGTTTGGGGGAGATTTATCAAAGGGTGTAAAATTTAGACTTGTGCAAACTACCCACAGCAACCAATCACAGCTCAGCTTTAGGCAGTGCTGAAAGGAAAGCTAAGCTGTGATTGGTTGCTGTGGGTAGTTTGCACCAGTCTAAATTTTACACCCTTTGATAAATCTCCCCCATTGTGTTCACTTATACCACTTTGATAGTTTAGAAGGATGTGTGCTTCCCCCCCCAAACATTTGCACTATGATGTACCACACCACCCCTTACTAAGACACCATGTATAGATATATTGTACTTTTTTCTTAATTTAATTTTTTATAAATTTTTCTTAATGGTTCTCTGTGTGCTCAATGCCATGCTGTGTCTGGTCTAATTTTTGGGAGGCTCACTTGCTTCCTCACTCACTTTTAATGGTTCTCTGTGTGCTCAATGCCATGCTGTGTCTGGTATAATTTTTTGTAAGGCTCACTTGCTTCCTCACTCACTTTTAATGGTTCTGTGTGCTCAATGCCATGTTGTGTCTGGTATAATTTTTGGAAGGCTCACTGGCTACCGCTTCTACCTTGTTCATTCTGGCCTCATCGCCATGCTGTGTCAGGTGGAATTTTTGGGTGGTTCATGATATGCTACCTCTGTTTTAATGGTTCCCTGTTTTCTCACTGCCATGCTGTGTCAGGCTCAGTTTTTGGGTGGTCCATATGCCTACCTCTGGCTAATGCACAGAATTAGGCATAATGGTGCCATTAGGCAGCCTCAGAGGCATGCATACATGCTGCCCCTGCTTTTTCCTGTCCATTTCCTTTGTGTTTCCATCAATTTCGGAGGTTGACAGGTTTTCACACAACCTTCCCTCTACCGAACTTGGGTCCCCTCAAAAAAATGCTCAAGTCTCTAATTGACTTCAGCCATAGTTGGGATGTGCAGCCGTTCCACTCTCTCCAGTTCGTGCTTCAATGGGGTTCGTTACTCGAGCACTCGAGTATCGGGAGATATTCATTTTGAGTAACGAGCACCCAAGCATTTTAGTAATCGCTCATCACTAATAACAAAGCACAAATAGTTTAAGCCATTCACAATGCAATACACAAGCATATCCCAGCCCGCGGCATGTCATGGGACGCACGTCTCACCTACCTGGGTAGCGTTTCGTAGGAATCATATTTAATTTCATGTAATTTAAATACATATATACATTGTCTATAGTCAAATTAAAAAACTTGTGATAGTAGATACAATGTGGGGTTTGTTACATTAGAGCAAGGGTCCCCAAACTACGACTTGCGGGCCACATGCGGCCCCCCAAGGCCATTTATCCCGCCCCCGCCGCACTTTTGGAAGGGACAACTCTTTTATTGGTGGTTAGTGAGAGGACCGCTCTCACTGACCACCAATAAAAGAGCTACCCCTTTCCCTGTCCCGCATCCGCCACACCCGTCTTCAACCCTGGGTGTGCCTGGCCCCCCGCACTCTTGGAATCCCTCTAGTCAGTCGCCGGAGGGATCCCCCCAGCAGGTGCAGCAACGTCATCACTGCCTCTGCCAGAGGATCCCTCAGAGATAATTTCCAGGTTACATCCAGGGTGGGGGGTTGGTGGTCCGTGCGGCGTCGAAGAGGCAGGCGGCAAGGCCGACATTTCATGCAGCTCCGGGGTCTGCGATCTGTTGCACCGCCCTCCGGGGGGGGGGGGGGGATGTGCAACGGACCGCAGATCCCGGAGCTGTGTGAGATGTCGGCCCTGCCGCCTGCCTTCTCGGCGCCGCACAGACCACCAACCCCCTCCCCCGCCCCGGATGTAACCTGGAAATGATCTCTGAGGGATCCTCCAACAGCGGCAGTGATGATGTTGCTGCCCCTGCTGGTGGATCCCTCCAGCGACTGACCGGCTGAAGAGGAGAGAAGAGGCTAGAAGAGATGAAGACAGTATTAGGTGAGTATAATTATAGTACTTGAAAAAACACTATATTTTAATCCGTATTCTTCTTCCGTTTCTTCTTCTCCCAACCATTCTTCTTCCAGCCATTCTTCTGCGCGTAATATAGCCCGAACTGCTTTGCGCACAGACTCAGTTCCAAGTTTGTTTCAGAGCCATTGGCGGTGTGAGGTGTGCTATCTATTTTTCGTTTCGATCAGATTTGTCCTTTTTAAGAAATTTACATTTAAAGACCCCTAATTTCCCATAGAAAATAATGGCCCATTGGAAATAATGGCCACACTCTAACCGGTAACAGCCAATCACAGCACATATGCAATGGCTAACATATAGCAGCCAATAGGAACTCTAAGGTCTTGTCAGGCAATGTCTCACAACATTCACACAGTCACATGTCCACTATTGGCCAATAGAAGATGTAATATATGGAAAGTCCTTAACGATTTTGTCTCACTGACATGAGTAAGATTGTCATGGTAACCAAGTAATGATCTTTACCATTATAAGTAGGAGGGCCACTCTTAAAGGGACCCAAGTCGCTCTTAAAGTGACCCAAGTCGCTCTTAAAGGGACCAAAGTCGTTCTTAAAGGAACCCAAGTCGCTCTTAAAGGGACGGGACCCATGTCGCTCTTAAAAGGACCCAGGTCACTCGGGTCGCTCTTAAAGGAACCTGGGTCGCTCTTAAAGAGCGACCTGGGTCCCTTTAAAAGCGACCTGGGTGCCTTTAAGAGAGACCTGGGTCCCTTTAAGAGCGACCCTGGGTCCCTTTAAGAGCGACCCTGGGTCCCTTTAAGAGCGACCCTGGGTCCCTTTAAGAGCGACCCTGGGTCCCTTTAAGAGCGACCCTGGGTCCCTTTAAAAGCGACCCTGGGTCCCTTTAAGAGCGACCTGGGTGCCTTTAAGAGAGACCTGGGTCCCTTTAAGAGCGACTTAGGTCACTTTAAGAGCGACATGGGTCCCTTTAAGAGCGACTCCTAAAGGGACGCGACCCAAGTTGCTCTTAAAGGGACCCATGTCACTTAAAGGGACGGGACCCAAGTTGTTTTTAAAGGTACGACATCCAAGTCGCTCTTAAAGGGACAGGACCCAAGTTGCTCTTAAAGGGCTGGGACCCTAGTTGCTCTTAAAAGGACACGACCCAAGTTGCTCTTAAAGGGACGGGACCCGTGTCGCTCTTAAAGGGACAGGACCCAAGTTGCTTTTAATGGGACGGGACCCAAGTTGCTCTTAAAGGGACGGGAACCAAGTTGCTCTTAAAGGGACCCATGTCACTCTTAAAAGGACGGGACCCAAGTTGCTCTCAAAGAGACCTATGTCACTTAAAGGGACAGGACCCAAGTTGCTTTTTTTTTTTTTTTTTTTTTTAAATATCATTTTTTTATTATTTTTAACCAAAAACATTTTACAAATATCTGTCACAACAGCGGAAAACACTCCCGCCAAAAGATCTATGCAATAGTTACCACATATATGTAAAGATAAAACAATGATACAACATAGAAGATAAAACCGAGTAAGTAATAGGAGAAACTCTCTCCCAAAACCCCCCCTCCCTCGCCCACCCACCCGCTCACGGTCTTGAAGTAATCACATGGCTACGTATACGCATCTGGTGCTAATGCCTTAATGAACCATAACCTCAAGATGTCACCTTAAATTTTCCTAAAGTTCCAGCAACATCCTTTTTCAGGTACCACAGGGTATGTACGAATGGCAACATTAGCTGTCTAATTTCAGAATGGGAAAGAAAACAACAAATGAAGGTTTTCCATTTCTTAAAAAACCCATTAGTGGATTTTTCCTTGTCCCTAAGCACCTCCAGTTGATCATGATAAAGGGATCGCTTTACCTGGAGCAACACATCATCTATCGTTGGCATACGCGCTACCAACCAGTTGGCTAAAAGACATCTCTTTGCTACTAGGAGAAAGACATGGGTAAGTTGGGTCAACGTACCCTCTGATTGCGGAATATGAAACAAAAGCTGCAGTGGGTCTAACGACATAGTAACATGCAGTTTAGCTATAAGATTCTGCAGTTGTACCCAGAAATGTCTTGTCAAAGGACAAGTGACTAGGCCATGTACCAGGTCCGTGCCTCGGGCATTACAGTTCGGGCAAGCCTCAATCCAATCAGGCCTGTCAACGGTTTTAGGCAGGGTAAAGCCATACGTGGCATTATGGATTAACTTAAATTGTTTCATTTACAATGGCCTTTCTCACAGACGTATAGCCATCCAGAATTGGTTTGGTAAGATCTTCCCTGTTGAAATAAAGTTCCCAGTGTGTGAAAACACCCATGTCCGATCGGCTCGAGGCTTGCCGTCTCAATGCCCATGCCAAATAAGACAGTGAATGAATATGAGTTTCTGTTTGAATGACGTCATCAAAAAAAGATGACTGGAGCAGTGGTTTGAGATTACGGAGCCTAGATTTTAGAAAGGCCACCGCCTGCGAATAAATCAGAAAGTGGTCCAAGGTTAACCCATATTTTAATAGAGTCTCCTCCAAAGTCAGATATCTGTGTTCCGACTCGTGAAGAAGGTGTTTGACTTGGGTGATACCCTTATCTTTCCATTTGTGATATAGCTTGTTAGTAGATAACTCTTGTGCCTCAGAATGATGTCATATGGGCATATGCCTACCGATGGCGAATGGTAACCCCGTATCCTTTAAGCTAGACTTCCATGCTCTAATTGTGTCCCGTAGAAGGAGGCTCCATTTGATAGCTGGAGGGATAGCAGGAAATTTAGTGTAAAGGATCGACTGCAACAGGCAGGGAAAGGCTAGGGCACACTCCAGGTGGATATTGGAGAACGGGCCACCTCCCCTCATCCAATCCACTCCATGGCGCAAAAGACACGCCAAGTTGTAGCGTCTAACATCCGGGAAATTAAGACCCCCCTGGTCACGGAATAGTTGTAACTTTTTCAATGCAATCCCGGGGCGTTTGCCTCCCCAAATGAATTTAATAAAAGCAGAGTTCAGCCGGCGAACATCATCATGTTTGAGTAGGACAAGGATGGTCTGCATTGGGTATAATAACCTAGAGAAGGCCATCATTTTCACCAGATGACATCTGGCAAGCAAGGGTAAGGGCAGTTTCACCCATCTTTCCAGGGATGCTATAATGGACTGGACGAGGGGAGGAAAGTTTAGACCTTACAAGGTACCACTGGACCCCACCAATACCCCCAGATATTTCATATTAGTGCAAGTGAGGGATACCGGGACCCCCAACAATTGTTGTGATAGTCGAGAGGAGCTAGCCCGTAACTCCAGCAGTGTGCTTTTAGAGACACTGACCCTGAAGCCAGATTTGAGTCCGAAATCATGTAGACAATTAAATACGGATGGTAAATCCCTGCTCGGGTGTTCCAAAAATATAAGGAGATCATCTGCGAATAAGGCAATGCGAACAGGGATGCCCCCAACCGCTATACCTTCAAACACTGAACACTGATCCAAGATCCGTGACAACGGTTCTATGGCTATATTGAATAATAAGGGCGAAAGAGGGCATCCCTGTCTGGTGCCCTACTCTGGGGAAAACGGAGAAGACAGAAAGCCGGGGGTACCTATCCGAGCCTGCGGGGACGTATAGAGGGAGTGTAAATAGGCCATAAACTCCCCATGGAATCCCATCCTCTTCATTACATTCCACACCTACTCCCACCGCACATTATCAAAGGCTTTTTCTGCATCGATAGATAATATGGCGGGGGAGGGGTGTAGTTCCGGTCTCAAGTGGACCTCATCCAACACTCCTATAACCGTTTTGAGGTTGGTCACTGCCGCTCTCCCCTGAACAAAGCCCACCTGGTGGTGAGAAATTAGTCTAGGCAGTATCTGCGCCAGCCTATCTGCCATAATTTTGGAAGCTATTTTCAAGTCAACGTTTATTAATGAGATAGGCATATATCCTCCTGGAGAAGTGAGGTCTTTCCCTGGTTTGGGCAAAACCTTAATTATGGCTGTGTTCATATCTCGTGATATTATAGTGCCAGCCAGATAGGAGTTGAATAAGGACATCAAGGCAGGACCAACCTCCTCTAGTAAAAGCTTGTTGAAATCCCCAGTGAAGCCGTCCAGCCCCGGGGCCTTATTAGGTTTTAGGTGTTTGACTACTTTCCCCAATTCTTCCATAGTAATAGAAGCATTTAATAAGGACCTGTCCTACCCAAGTTGCTCTTAAAGGGACGAGACCCAAGTTGCTCTTAAAGGGACAGGACTTTAGTTGCTTTTAAAGGGATGAGACCCAAGTTGCTCTTAAAGGGACGTGACCCAAGTTGCTCTTAAAGGGAAGGGACCCAAGTTGCTCTTAAAGGGACGGGACCCAAGTCGCTCTTAAAGGGACGGGACCCAAGTCACTCTTAAAGGGACAGTACCCAGGGTTAAAGTTTCTCTTATAAGGAAATCACTGGTAAAGGGGCGTTCTTTTCAAGCACTATGTATTTCCCTGGAAATGCGAATCTAGTTATTATTATTATGTTTGTAGCAATGCATGGGGACAATATAACTATATGGGGGACATTGCGGGGGGACAATTTAACTATATGGGGGACATTGGGGGGGACAATATAACTATATGGGGGACATTGCGGGGGGACAATATAACTATATGGGGGACATTGCAGGGGGACAATATAACTAGATGGGGGACATTGCAGGAGGACAATATAACTATATGGGGGACATTGCAGGGGGACAATATAACTATGGGGGACATTGCAGGGGGACAATATAACTATATTGGGGACATTGCAGGGGGACAATATAACTATATGGGGGACATTGCAGGGGGACAATATAACTATATGGGGACATTGCAGGGGAACAATATAACTATATGGGGGACATTGCAGGGAGACAATATAACTATATGGGGGACATTGCAGGGACACATTATGACTATATGGGGGACATTGCAGGGGGACATTATTACTATATAGAGAGCACAACATAGCCAGCCAGTTGCGTAGCTAGAGGGGTTGCATCGGCCACCATGGCTACCGGACCCGAAGCTAGGGGGGCCCCCTCACCACTTTCTATCACTCTGCAGTTCTCCCCAATCGGTTGTCATAATGACAGCCGGTTTGGGAGAACTGCACTAAGCATGCCTGCTCTCCCTCCATGCCCTGACTGACAATCTGGCAGACTGGAGGGCTAGTCCATGGGGGGGCGCCTGGGTTGTAAAGGGAAATGCCGCATATTAAAAAGGCACAGGCAGTGCAGCAGACACCCTCCCTCGCCCTTTCTAAGCAGATGCTGAGGGCCCTGCCAGACATTTGCGCTGACTGTGTGCAGCAGCAGGCCTCACTATGTGCTGACAGCCCGTCCCAGTGGCGTAGCTACAATAGAGGCAGGGTAGGCAGTTGCTATGGGACCCGTGGGGGGAGGGACCCGGGATGCACAGGGAAGATAAGAGCCTCCTGTGTCCTTCTGCTCAACCCCTTATGTACTGCAGTGGATGCACAGAACAAGCAGCCAATGGCTTTCTGCTCTGCCAGTCACTGTTGTGGCTGCACGCAGGATTCTGCCTCTGGCCACAGGAGATTTATTTTTTGGCCACACCATCGAATATATACAGTGGGGAAAAAAAGTATTTAGTCAGTCACCAATAGCGTTCTCCCACTTAAAAAGATGAGAGGCGTCTGTAATTTACATCATAGGTAGACCTCAACTATGAGAGACAAAATGAGAAAACAAATCCTGAAGATCACATTGTCTGATTTTGTAAGAATTTATTTGCAAATTATGGTGGAAAATAAGTATTTGGTCACCTACAAACAATCAAGATTTCTGGCTCTCACAGACCTGTAACTTCTTCTTTAAGAGTCTCCTCTTTCCTCCCCTCATTACCTGTAGTAATGGCACCTTTTTAAATTTATCAGTATAAAAAGACACCTGTGCACACCCTCAAACAGTCAGACTCCAAACTCCATATGGTGAAGACCAAAGAGCTGTCAAAGGACACCAGAAACAAAATTGTAGCCCTGCACCAGGCTGGGAAGACTGAATCTGCAATAGGCAACCAGCTTGGAGTGAAGAAATCAACTGTGGGAGCAATAATTAGAAAATGGAAGACATACAAGACCACTGATAATCTCCCTCGATCTGGGGCTCCATGCAAAATCTCACCCCGTGGGGTCAAAATGATCACAAGAACGGTGAGCAAAAATCCCAGAACCACGCGGGGGGACCTAGTGAATGAACTGCAGAGAGCTGGGACCAATGTAACAAAGCCTACCATCAGTAACACACTACGCCAGTGCCAGGGACTCAGATCCTGCAGTGCCAGACGTGTCCCACTGCTTAAGCCAGTACATGTCCGGGCCCGTCTGAAGTTTGCTAGAGAACATTTGGATGATCCAGAAGAGTATTGGGAGAATGTCCTATGGTCTGATGAAACCAAAGTGGAACGGTTTGGTAGAAACACAACTTGTCGTGTTTGGAAGAAAAAAGAATACTGAGTTGCATCCATCAAACACCATACCTACTGTAAAGCATGGGGGTGGAAACATCATGCTTTGGGGCTGTTTCTCTGCAAAGGGACCAGGACGACTGATCCGGGTACATGAAAGAATGAATGGGGTCATGTATCGTGAGATTTTGAGTGCAAACCTCCTTCCATCAGCAAGGGCATTGAAGATGAAACGTGGCTGGGTCTTTCAACATGACAATGATCCAAAGCACACCGCCAGGGCAACAAAGGAGCGGCTTGGTAAGAAGAATTTCAAGGTCCTGGAGTGGCCTAGCCAGTCTCCAGATCTCAACCCTGAAATTTTGCTACTGACTAAATATTTATTTTCCACCATAATTTGCAAATAAATTCTGATTTTCTGGATTTGTTCTCCCATTTTGTCTCCCATAGTTGAGGTCTAATATGGTGTCGCCTCTCATCTTTTTAAGTGGTGGAACTTGCACTATTGGTGACTGACTAAATACTTTTTTTTCCCACTGTGTGTGTATATATATATATATATATATATATATATATATATATATATACACAGACACCTGTATAACACTTGTCTTTGTCTTCTTTCTGCTCTAAAATTTTATTGGTGGACAGTGTCAACTAGGCGGGGCTTCATGGCAGTAGGGCCCTCACCCCAGCCCGCCTAGGTGACACTGTCTACCGATGAAATAAAGTGGGAGTAAGGGGGGGGTGACAGTATCACTTACATTTTACATTTCTCTGGTTGCTATGGGCAACAAGAACAGCTTGACCAGAACAAGAACAGCTTGATCCATAACCAAGCTGTCAAAAATATGACTTATTTTTTTCCCCATGCATTTATTTCAGAAAAAAATATCCAAAACTTGACCTCTCTGGTGGCAGCTTATCTCTCAGAGAACAAAAGGATCAGACATTTGATATACAACATGCCCGATCCTACTTCTTCGCCTGACATCAATGGCGAGTTAGGACCCCCCGGTGTGAGATGGTCAGCAGGTTCGGCCTACACATATATAATGTATATAGATGTATCATATTATTCAGATACAACCAAACTCTATAACAATAACCTGAGGGAACGGATATCGCCCATGATAATTTCTCCCCGCACGGCCTTGTTATAGCGTCTTAATTACTTATAATTTCTCTGTACGTTTGGTGAGTGGGGACGGGAAGAACTAATGATATCTGTAGGGTACAATTACCAGGAGGAGGGGGGGGGGTACATCCATCTTATATATATACACTATATACTCTATACAGGACATTGCTGCAGGACAGAATGAGGTAAGTCCGGGGGGATATATCACCTGTCATAGATTATCTTCTTTATATCAGTAATGCTGATATAGCAGTATATACTACTAGTATATACTACTATACTATCCATACTAGTGTTCTACTACTATACTATCCATACTAGTGTTCTACTACTATACTATTCATACTAGTGTTATACGAGAGATCTTCTATATGTTTATTACCAAGGTGATACTAGTGTTGTGCTAAGGTGGTACTGTGTTAGGGGTTATACAGGGTGATATTCGAGCTGCACTAGGGATATATTCTGCGGCGTTGTACAGAGTTTGTCATCTGTTGCCCCTCACAGTCACTACATGGGACACGTTTTTTAGGAAACCAATTGACCTCTTAGTATGCTTCCGGACTGTCGAAGGAAAATGGCAGAAGTTCACACCAAAACAGGGGTAAACGTCATTTGAATGTTGTCCATGTCAGACTGGAACCCAGTGAAACTGATTCAACTCAAAATTCTCAGAATCTCAAAATTTCGAGATTCGTTTTGGGTGAAAGGCTCACAATGGCGACATTACATATAGATTACGCCTTGCGATTGTTGCTGCGGAGCAGGGTCCACTCACCATCAGATTATGGAGCACCCCTTAAGCAGCCATTACAGTCTATGAGTAAGACCCACAACATGTCGGCTCTGTATGTGAATTGCTTTCTTCATCTTGTCCACTTCTTACCAAAGTTTGCAAAGTTATAGTGGATCTACAATTAAATTTAGCTCTTTACCGTATACAAATACTGGCTATCCTCTCTTTTTTTTTTTTTTTTTTGGCTATCCTCTCTTATATACATGCTGTTCCATGCTCTATTCCAGGTTATTGTCTCATCTGTACAGAACACTATGGCACCTTCTAGTAATATTCCCCGCCACCTCTTATTCAGATGGTAATCCGGGCTACATGGATCACAGTGGGATCTTGGTAAATGGTGATATCCTTATAGGAGCCATAATTCCTCTTCACATTGACAAAGTATATTCCATGGTCACCTTCCAGGAGAAGCCACCAGAAGATATCTGCACAATGTAAGGTTAAAGATGATAACGTACTTACCTTCATGTCATATGTATGTTCCTACCAGGCACTTCTACTAAGAACATAATCCATAACCATGTTACCATGAATTATACAAAACTGACTTTAACTGGTGAGTGACAACTCCACAATACCAGAGCCTATTGGGGTTTAGGGAGGCCATGGTGGACATGTACTCTTCTTTTCAAGTCATAGAGTAGACAGAGGGACCCACTGTGACCATTGCCTGAGGTCACAAACGCTTTGGGAGCTGGCCCTAGACAGTCTCCAGTATGGTTCAACTCTGACCTGATTGACCTGACTGACCTCATAGCACAGATACAATATAGCCGGTGATAGATCTTGAAGGCCATCAAATATTTGCTTACCCACTAAACCATCAGGCATGGCTCTCACTGTCAAGTCCTTTTTGACCCAACACATTTTTGCCAGTCTTCTTTACTAAGGGCCTAAATCTTGCAATACTTGATAAGTACAATATAGTATACATTTTATGAAGTCCATGGTCTGTTCATTTCAGGTTCCGCTTTGAACACTACCAGTATTTCCAAGCCATGAGATTTGCCATTGATGAAATTAATAGAAGCCCAGACCTTCTCCCAAATGTCAGCCTGGGCTTCTATCATTTTGACTCCTGTGCTGTACTAAACAGAGAGATGGAGGGGACTTTGTGGATGCTGACAGGACTTGATCCGGCCATACCTAACTACTGTTGTCGTGAAAGTCCACCCCTGGCAGCCATCATTGGGCACTCAGCATCCAGCCTTTCCATTCAAATGGCTTATATATTAGGACTGTACAGATATCCACAGGTAATGTGATGAAAAGCAATGGTCTCAAAAGGCATAAGACAATGTTCTGTAGGATCTGGCAATACGAATCAGTGTCCATTTAGAGAGTTTATTGGTTTATATGTATATTTTGTAGATTCTAATTATTTATTCTATTTGGTCATGGCGAGACATCTTTTGTTTAGGTTATGGTGCCATCTGATAGTCATGAAGCTTGAAACCTCCGGGCTTACGGTACAAGATCTTACCGAAAGTTAAAGTGGAGTGTTAGTTGTTCTTTTTATCTGCTTGTGTCTTCATTTAAGGGGGAACACTTAGGTCATGACCTAAAGAGTACATAGATGCCTTTAATAGATCATTAGGTGATTGCAATAGAGTGGTAGGTGCTCCCAGTAGGTCGATAGCTCCTACAGTAGTAGTAGTTGAGGGCCCCTATAAGGTAGGAGATGTAGTGTTCACTATATCTGCTCGTTTGTGACATTTGGTTCATGTCCTGACAAGTATGAATAACAATCTGCCGCCTCTGTCTCTCGTGCAGGTCAGCTTTTTTTCAACCAGCCCTCTACTGAGTGACAGGACACAATTTCCTTCCTTCTTCAGGACTGTACCTAGTGATTTTTTCCAGTCTTTAGGACTGGCTGAAATGGTTAAACATTTCGCATGGACTTGGGTTGGGCTCATTGGACCTGATAATGACTATGGCCAAGAGGGCATTAAGGTCATAAAAGAGGAAATTACAAGGTCTGGAGCCTGTGTGGCCTTCACACAATACATACCAAGTACATTTACCTACAAAAGTATTCAAGACATTGTCAAAGTGATCAAGAGATCAACAGCCAAAGTGGTTGTGGTCTTCTCTACGGACGTCTTTCTCATGCCAATTTTTAATGAAATGTTAGCACAAGATGTATCTGGAAAAATCCTTGTTGCCAGTGAAGCTTGGTCCATATCTAATGTGTTCTCAGTAGATCAATACTCTTCCATAGTTTTGGGTACCATTGGATTTGCTTTTCACAGTTCTAATATAAAAGGGTTTCAAGAATATCTCAACAGTATCAACCCCTACAATGTTCCAGGGGTCAAATGGGCCAAGATATTCTGGGAAGAGGCATTTGGATGTTCCTTTCCCATGGAAGATAACCCCAGTGGTCCTCATAATGACTCTAGTTTATGTACAGGGTATGAGGACCTATCAGGCATCCACAATCTCTATAATGATGCTTCAACTTTAAGAACTTCCTATAACGTCTATTCTGCTGTACACGTGATAGCAAAAGCTCTTGATGACCTCATGCTTTGCAATGAATGGGATGGATCATTTTTAAGTGGGAAATGCTCTGATCTGAAGATGTTTGAACCATGGCAGGTAAGCAGCTAAATATTACAAGGTTAAGGCTATGTTCATACTGTCTACGATTCCGGCCGCAGTTCGTACGCCGCCGTACATGTGCGGCTGAAACTACGGGCGTGGGAAAAATTGACATGGACATGGATGCATACGAACCGCGAACATACGCCCGTAGTACAGTTCTGCTTCCCTAGCTTTTTTCTAAGCGATCTGAAAGAGGTCATTTACTTGGAAATCTTCGCCCAGCCCAATAAAACACACAGAACCTTTTGGAACGAAAAATCAGGTTCAATTTGACTGAAATAAGTACTCCGTACGGGACCGCATGTAAATCCACGGCCATGAGTTGGAATATTTCCGTCCTCAAACAATGGTCTTGTTCATTTTTCACGGCGCCGTATACAATCCGGTTGTAAGTTCATACGTAGTGTGAACTGTGCGCCCGTATATCGTATACTTTCAAGCGACAGCATCAACCTCAAAACTACGTGCGTATATTCGCGGTTCGCACTACAACCGGAAAGATACATAGTGTGAACATAGCCTTAATGTGAAATTATTGGTTATACCTAACAATATGTGCCATGAATTCGCTTTTTACTTTTATAATTTTATTAGCATTTAATTTGCCTAGAGGACTCCTTTAACCAACCATCAACCTACTTCTGTCTAACGTGTATGACTGCATTTAGGTTGTCAGCCTATTCCACTCTCTAAAACACATTTATTTTGTCCAATGTATATGTACATGGTCAGAAGACCTGAGCACACAACATTGTCCATTCTTTCATCCTTCTTCTTGTCCCAGCTTTTGCGGTACTTAAAGAAAGTACAAGTGCCTTTGATTAGCAAGAGAGAACTGTTCTTCAATAAAGATGGGGATCCACCAGCAATGTACGACATTGTCAACTGGCAGAGACGTCCCGAAGGTTCAATGGTCCAAGTGAAAGTTGGAAGTTACGATTCTGCAGCAGAATCTAACGATACTTTTATCATCAACTCAAGTTTAGTCTGGTGGCCACATGGAAACCATGAGGTAAGTTAAAATAGCTTCTAAAATATACTCCACCATAATCGGTTATCCTCAGCTTGGCCAACCATGAATTTGGAGAGAGATTCTTGTCTAGTGCCCACAATACCGACAGGTACGGCCAACTTTTTTTAGAAACAGTGATTCATCAGTAATGTACTCTCTACACTGTCGACACTGTCAACTAGCAGAGACATCACAATGGTTCATTGACCCAAAGTAAAAAATGTTAAGACAGGACTCTCATTAAAGATTAAAGCAACTCTGTACCCACAATCTGACCCCCCCAAACCGCCTATATCTTTGGATAGCTTCTTTTAATCCAAGATCTTTTATTGTCCTAAAAAACAACTTTTAAACTTGCAGTCCTGTGTCAAATTGGCGTGGCCTTGAGTGTCTATGCTCTAGGCTTGCATCACCTCTCCATCCCTCCTCCCCAGCCTCTTCACCATTAGGAATGCCCCCAGGCAGGATTTATCCTATTCATCACCTGTCTGAACACTGCACAGGTGCCTTAATGATCCAGCACATGTGCTATGGTAGACAGGTAATGAATAGGAAAATCCTGGAGAATAGGAAAGCCTGCCTGGGGCATTTCTTATGATGAAGAGGGCAGGGAGGAGGGACGGAGAGGCAGTGCAAGCCTAGGGCATGGGTACAACGCCACCAATAGTATAGAAGATGGCATAGGTGGAAAACTTGGGACTTCACGGTGATATTATTTATCTTTTGACATCCATCTAGGTTCCTATTTCCGTCTGTAGTGAGAGCTGCCCTGCTGGATTCAGAAAAGCTCCTCGTAAGGATGAACCTAGCTGTTGCTTTGAATGTGTCCCCTGCCCCCAAGGAGAGATCTCCAATCAAACAGGTAAGATGTGAATTTAGTAATAAACGACATTCCCTCTCTCTGTTCCCAATGACATTGTGTCCCCCCACTCAAGCCCCTCCCCTAGCTGCCATATCCCATTATATATTATATTGGAATAATATATACAAGGAAAATACCTTGTTTTTCTGACAAAAACTGTTCACCAGGGCTACTGGAAGCCTTCTCCCACTTCAAAGGGATTATCTGTGTTAAGAAACCCCTGAAAATATATTTGTTTAGTAATTACAACTTGACTTCATCTTTTAGACTCCATAGATTGTTCAAAGTGTCCATGGGATATGTGGCCAAACAACCAGAAGGACAGATGTCTTGCAAAACCCATTGAGTATCTTTCGTATTATGAGCCACTAGGATTTATCTTAGTGACCACAAGTGTTTCTTCCTCTACGGTTCCAATTTCTATCTTTAAACTTTTTCTTCTTTACAAGAACACTCCGATGGTCAGAGCGAATAACTACTCCCTCAGTTGTATCTTGTTGGTGTCGTTGTCATTCTGCTTCCTAAGCTCTTTGGCCTTCATTGGTTACCCCGAGAAAGAGAAATGTCTTCTACGCCAGGCAGCATTTGGCATGGTGTTTGCCCTTTGTGTCTCCTGTATCTTGGCTAAAACCATCATGGTAGTCTTTGCATTCATGGCCACCAAACCTGGAAGTAGTCTTAAAAGATGGACAAGTCCTCGAGTGTCCTACATGATCATCGTCTTCTGTTCACTCCTCCAGTTAGTCTTGTGCGTCAGCTGGATCTCAGCTTCTCCTCCATTTACTCATATGAACATTGACAGCAAACCTGGAATTCTTGTCATTGAATGTAATGAGAACTCACCAATTGCCTTCTGGATTATGTTGGGGTATCTTGGTCTCTTGGCCTCCATCAGTTTCATTGTGGCTTTTTATGCCAGGAGACTTCCAGATAGCTTCAATGAGGCCAAGTTCATCACATTTAGCATGCTGGCCTTCCTCAGTGTTTGGTTGTCCTATATCCCAGCATCCCTCAGCTCACAGGGAAAGTATACAGTAGCCATGGAGATCTTTGCAATCCAGTCATCAAGTTGGGCTCTTGTGGTCTGTATGTTTCTACCAAAATGTTTTATTATATTGTTCCGACCACATATGAACACTAAGGAACATCTCTTGGGTAAAGAGAAAGGTCAGAAATAGACTTTAGCAGATGTTTCTGGTGGGACACTTATTGAAATACACTAGAATTACTAAATAAAGGGAGATCATAATCTTCATGTTTGATTCATGTTCATAACTTTTTGCAAATGAATGTTTGAATAAAGAATCTAAACCTCAACCACACCAATGTTAACTCATTAGATGTGCATCAACCTTTGCCAAAGCCCACTTGCTCCTCCTTGGACACCTCTGAGCTTCCTCTGCTGCAGTGGTTCCAATCCAGGCCTCAGCACTATACAGGTGAAGAAGACTAGATGGGATGGTGGTAAAGAGTTATCCAACGTTAGAAAACCATGACCACTTTCTTCCAGAGACAGCACAACTCTTGTCTACAGATTGGATTGGGTTTTGCAATCGGTTCCATTGAAGTGAATAGAGCTTAATTGCAAAACACACCTGAACTGGAGACAAGAGTCATGTTGTCTCTGTAAGAAAGTAGCCATGTTTTTCCAAGGCTGAATAACCCCTTTAACCAGAAGTGGAGTTTGGTCTCTGCATGCTAAGCCTCGGATGCATTTCACTCTGCCCAGTGGGTATCCTTGTTTATCTATACAGGACCCAAGACAATACCAAGTACTCTTCCTACACTGCAGGCTTTCCTCTACATTATTAGCTACTAACTCTGTCCTGTGGTCATACCCCCACCAATCTACCTGTTATTCCCTTTACTGTGCATACAGGTTAAAGGGGTAGTGCGGCGCTAAACAATTATTCACAAAATAACACACATTACAAAGTTATACAACTTTGTAATGTATGTTATGTATGTGAATGGCTCCCTTCCCACGCTAGACCCGGAAGTGTGGTGCATTATACTCACCGCATCTCGTGTTGACCCCCCTCCGCCATCTTGTGACAATGACGTAGTCTTCGGGAGTTCTGTGCTCAGCCAATCATGGCTGAGCACAGTTATGACGCGGCAGAGGGGGGCCGGCATGAGGGACGGATGGAGCGGTTCGGCCGGCCTCCCGAAGACTACGTCATTGTCACAAGATGGCGGACGGGGGTCAACACGAGATGCGGTGAGTATAATGCACCACACTTCCGGGTCTAGCGTGGGAAGGGGGCCATTCACATACATAACATATATTACAAAGTTGTATAACTTTGTAATGTGTGTTATTTTGTGAATAATTGTTTAGCACCGCACTACCCCTTTAACTTTCTGAGACTGGAATTCCCCCTTTATGTCCCACATGGTTAAAGGGAGTTAACACCAATCAAACATAACGTCTAGCTTATAATAACATAAACTAACCAAAGTTTGGAATCTATTTCCATGACTTTAGGATAAGTGATGGACCACCAGCTGCAGAAAACATACTCTATAAAATAAATGCACCACTTTCTTTTGGTATGAAAATAGCCACCGCTGTATTTAAAGCAACAGGACTAAAACTGTAACAGGCATCAGGTGAAACACTAGGCCACTCTGATTCATCAATACTGATTTGAGATCCCCAGCTGTGTAACATACAATCAGTACAATTTACAACTACACATCCAGACAGAAGCTATGAAAATGGCACTAAACATAAGCAAACTCACAAACATGCATCCTCCAGCATTCTGGAGAAGGAAAAACCCCTATGGAGGAAACTTCTAAGCAACCATGGCTGAAGGATTGTCCTTTCATTGCAGAGGGTTAGTATCAATCTGTAACTAAACAGTAATTAAATTAAATTAAATCTAAAATTCTCTAGTCACTTACAGATGTCCGAGGCAGGTAGGTAGGGACAGTGGGTGGGGACAAGTTCAGGGTTCACTGTCTGCGTACTCCCCATACTTTCTCTGACCAAATACCACCAGCAGTGTCGTGGTATGCAGAAACTAAAATTGTCTCAGTCCTTAAAGGGTTAAGTCACCTTCCTACCTGAAGACTTCTATTTATCTAGTCAAGTCAAGTGTCAAGTATAGCCTTCTCTTCTCAAGTCTTCCGTTTTTTCCATCCGTGGTTTTGAAAAAAACGGATTGCAAAAACGTAATGTGAACACAGTCTTCATAAATATTAATGAAAATACAACATCAGCAAAGGCTATCTCACTTCATAGCAGGGTTAGTTTAACTTTTTTTAATCACAAAAACTATCATTTTTTGTGAGAGTTGCCCATGTTCCACCATTTACTTTATTTTTTTAAATTCTACTTCTTCATTTAAGAAAAAAACACCTATCTCTTTGACCCTTCCTCTTAGACCTGATGAATTCCACTAAGTCAAATACTAACATACTATTGTCCTATACCCCACCAACCATGCACGGACAGCACGACCCTCATTCCTGTCCTTTCTCACATAAATGGATACAGGGTAGGACACTTTTTTCTTTCTACCTGATTTTGCTTATATATGGACTTGGTTCTCAGTTTGCGCCACCTTTGGTTTATCTTGACAGTAACCTGCCATTGGATACGGCACCTGTATACCTGTAGTGCCACTATCTTTCTTTTATGCGCTATTCAAGTCAATCGCTTTAACCCTCAGGACATTATTCAATACATACAGTACATGTTTTAACACCCACTGAATCAGCAAAAATACCAATAACATCTCTTCACCTTATTCCACCTTTTGGCTGCCATAGTGGGCTCAGTGTATTACGACCTTAGAAGCCACCTGCAACTTGTGAATCCTCTTATTGAGGGCACATCATCGCTAAGCTACTCCCTCCCCAGCCTGCCCACATTCTGGAGGTGACCGCTC
This sequence comes from Dendropsophus ebraccatus, assembly GCF_027789765.1. Taxonomy (NCBI): domain Eukaryota; kingdom Metazoa; phylum Chordata; class Amphibia; order Anura; family Hylidae; genus Dendropsophus; species Dendropsophus ebraccatus. Next base: position 222,340,971 of record NC_091454.1, read on the forward strand.
CATCTATCATAGAGGAGTCCTTCTCCTTATTATCCTTTCCATTGGATACCTTGCCCCCCAGGTCCTGATCTCCCAGTATACCATGCATCTGGCTCAGGGTTGCTCTTTGTTGTCCTGTAGTTCCTTTAATATGTATTTTGACTTCTCCACAGACCCGGCAAATCTGCATTATCCACTCCTCTGGGCCTACCAGGTTCTGCAGGGCAAAGGGCACCCTCCTCAATTTTACCCCAAACTAGCTAATGTATACTGGCAGTCACAGAGCAGCCCCCTGATCACAAATTACATTACTTCCTTAGCCCCTACTCTCTTGACACTATATATCTATATCTTACTATAGCCCCCCACCCTGACCCTCCCCCAGGTAGTTGAACAGAGGGGGGAAAAAAACAAATTCCCCTTCTGTGTCTTTCATAGGGTCCTATTAGACTAAACGATTTTTAACCGATTAACGGTAAAGGATCAGAGACGAGATTGTTAACCTGAAATCGTTTACCATGTTACACATAGGCATTAATTAGCTGTAAATGGGACCCCTAGCTAGCCTGCATTACACCACCCTTCTGCAGACGCCTCAGTCACCACATACACAACATGTAAGCCATGGTTTGCTAGGTCAAGCTGGAGGCCAGTGCAGAGCTGTGAGGTCCATGTAATATTTTCATCACTGGCTGCTGTTCTCACCTATAGCACTGCTTTGGCTTCAAGACCCCCACCTTATTCCCAACCTTGCCTCAGCATGTGTCCCAGCACTAACTCATCTATTCAATCGCCTTCTTGTCCAGCTACAACCCCACCTCACTTCTCCAATTTAATTTTAAACTCCTCAATGAACATGTCCTCGCTCTTCTCATCCAACTCTCTCTTCAACCCCTCTAATCTGGCTTCCACCCCCCCACCAAGCCACCACTGTTTGACCTATCATCTGCCTTTTGACACAGTTGACCATTCTCTTCTCCTACAAACTCTTTCATTCCTTGGTGTCACAACTTTGGCCTTCTGGATCTCCTCTTACCTCTCCAATCACAATTTTAGTGTCTCCTACACCACCTCCTCTCTTCAACCCCACACACACACACACACACACTGTTGGTATCTATCGGCCATATTTTTCTTCTTCTCCTCCCGCTTTCTAAAACTCAACATGGACAAAACAGAACTAATCATCTCTCCCCCATCTCGCTTGACCGCGCCGTCTAATCTCTCAATCACAATCAATGGCTGCACTCTTTCTGTCTTTTAAACCACACATTCAGACCCCGACCACCTCCTGCTGCCTTCTCCTCAAAAACATTTCCCAAATCCGCTCTTTTCTCATCCCAGACTCAACAAAACTGATGGTACATGCTCTCATTATCTCCTGCTTAGACTACTTTCTCTGGCCTTCCATCTAACACCCTTGCTCCCCTCCAGTCTGACCTTAGCACTGCTGCCCAACTAATCCACCTCTTCCCTCGCTTTGCCTCTGCCAATCCCTTCACTGGCTCCCCTTTACCCAACAAATTTAATTTTTTGACCATGACATACAAGGCCATCCACAACCTGTCCCCTTCATACATCGCTGACCTGATACCCCGCTACCATCCCTCACGCAACCTTTGATCCTCCAATGACCTCCTCTTGTGCTCCCCCCTTGTTCGTACCTCGCACAACCGCCTCCAAGACCTTGCCCGAGCCTCCCCCATACTCTGGAACTCGCTACCCCAACACATCCGGCTCTCATCCACCATCAAGTCCTTCAAAAGTAACCTGAAAACCCATCTCTTTGAACTAGGCTACAACCTATAATAATTGTGCACCACATTTTGACTGGCTGCCCCCTTAGTTTACGTTAAAGTCTTTGGATTTTGTAATGTTCTCTGGGTCACCCACTATCGCTTGTATAGTGCTCTGGAAACAAGGGCATTTCAAAAATAAATAATAGCTACCGTATTTTCTGGCGTATAAGGCGATTGGGTGTAAAAGACGACCCCTGACTTTCAAGAAGATTGTCCGCCTTATACGCCGGAAAATGTTAACCCCTGCCTGACCGTAGCCCTGCTGCGGTGAGGCAAGGGTTAACTGCAGCTAAAAAAAAAACAAAAAACAGTCAAATCGCCTGGGGCCCATTCCCAGCCTCCGTGTGCCTCCTGTTCCATTCCCGGCGCAGGCAGTGTGACGTACACTGCGCCGGGGATCCCCGAAGCTCTCCCGGGCAGCCGAGCGTCTCATCAGAGAAGCTCGGAGACGCTCGGCTACCAGGAGGAACTTCGGAAGAATGACAGAGGCTGCAGGTACTTCGGGGATCCCAGGCAGTGTGACGTACACTGACTGCACCAGGAACAGGAAAGGAGGCGCCCGGAGGTCGGGAACGGCACAGGAGGCGCGCGGAGGCTGGGAACAGGACAGGAGGCGCCCGGAGGCTGGGAACAGGACAGGAGGCGCCCGGAGGCTGGGAACGGGCCCCAGGTGAGTTAACTGTTTGTTTGTTTGTTTTTCGCAGTGGTCAGTGTATAAGACGACCCCCGACTTCTAAGAAGATTTTTTGTGGTTAAAAAGTCGTCTTATACACCGGAAAATACAGTAATAATAATAATACTTATATGATTGGTCATCAGAGTGTTTCGTATTAGCATAGTCACCTATACACTTTGGCAAGGAAAGATGCATCTGCACCACTAGGGCCAAAAGGGACAACGAAAACCTGGAGAGATTTGTCAACTCTTCAGTATCGAACACAAGACAATTGCTCCCTGTGTGGTCTTGTTATATTGTCTTAACTGCTTATAATTTGATGACCAGGGACTAAAAGAGTTCTTGATATCTACAGAGAACAATTACCTGGAGGGAAGTGGGGGGGGGGAGGATTACACCTATCAGTCCTATATATAGGTCGTGTGTTCTATACATTGTCATTGCTGGAGGACAGAATGCGGTAGGTCCAAATGAGATGGGGACAATGTGTTATCTGACAAGGACATAGGTTATAGATGATATATATCAGTAGTAGTATACAGAGCTCATATAGCAGAACAGAGCACAGAGCTGGGCTTCCTATACAGTGTAGCACATACTAGTGGTATATAAGACATGTGCTAGGCTTCTTATAAGAATAGATTAGGTTTCTACAGGTTTATTAGATATATTAGGTCTATAAATGATTATTAGCATTACAAGTAACTTTTAAACTTTTTTATTTTTCCAAGATTATACTGGAGTTGTATCGAGGTCCTACTAGGAGGCTTTCTAGGGTTATACTAGAGTAATGCTGGAACTACAAGAATCCTGTGGAGCTGCAGAGTTATAGGAGATCTGTACTGTCCTGTATACTGGGTGTAATCCTCAGTGTGTGTGTGTATATATATATATATATATATATATATATATATATATATATATATATACAGTGCACAGTACCACTTCTCCTGTCCTGTATACTGGGTGTAATCCTCAGTGTGTGTGTATATATATATATATATATATATATATATATATATATATATAACAGTGCACAGTACCACTTCTCCTGTCCTGTATGCTGGGTGTAATCCTCAGTGTGTGTGTGTATATATATATATATATATATATATATATATATATATATATATATATATATATACAGTGCACAGTACTACTTCTCCTGTCCTGTATGCTGGGTGTAATCCTCAGTATATATATATATATATATATATATATATATACAGTGCACAGTACCACTTCTCCTGTCCTGTATGCTGGGTGTAATCCTCAGTATATATATATATACAGTGCACAGTACCACTTCTCCTGTCCTGTATGCTGCGTGTAATCCTCAGTATATATATATACAGTGCACAATACCACTTCTCCTGTCCTGTATGCTGCGTGTAATCCTCAGTATATATATATACAGTGCACAGTACCACTTCTCCTGTCCTGTATGCAGGGTGTAATCCTCAGTATATATATATATATATATATATATATATATATATATATATATAGTGCACAGTACATTTCAGAGGGCCCGGAACGTTGCGTGATGATGCACCACAAGGCTACAGTTCCTGTCAGCTAGGTAATATAAAGCTGATGGATGGCGGCTCCCGAGCTTTCATGTGGAACGCCAATATGACCATCGTCCTGCACTCTTGGGTGTTTTTGTATTTCAGTAAGAAAAAAATGTTCTTTATATTTTGTGAAAAAATAGAATAAACAAATGTGTGCGTCCCGGACGTATTGTATTTTATCAGAAATATATTGGAGACAGCGATCCCAGGGAGGAGACGTCACCCAGAGTGTTAGTAATGGTGGTTTCCTACTACACGAGATTACTGAGTTGTCCATTCCGAACATCATAAAAGCCTCTGGCTGGAGACCACTACTCTAGACACTTACAATTGTGAAAAAATAATTTCCATGATCTCTTCCAGGTTGATGTCTCATGTATACAGAACACTCTGGCACCTTGTAGTAGTGTTCCCTGCCTCATACTCAAACAGTGATCCAACATCCATGGTGCCCAATGGGATTTTGGTAAATGGTGATATCCTTATAGGAGCCGTCTTTCCCCTTCACAAACCTGAACCGTACCCCAGTCTAACCTTCAAGGAGAAGCCACCAGAAGATCTCTACATAACGTAAGATGGTAACGTGTTTACCTTCATGTCATATGTATGTGTATCTCCACAAATGTGGACATGAGACCATTGTGAGCATTGTCCAAGGTCACACATACATCCAGAGGACATCACATTTTACGGGGTCTTTATGTTTTATTAGACATTACAGGAATCTTCCTGGTGCTCTGTATTTGCAAATGTCCCACGGGTGATCCATTGCTCGGGATCAGCCTGGATGGTTTAGAGTGAAGTTCCTCTGGATTTTCCATTCTTTAAAACCAGCATGTGGATTATAGAGTACGCTGTGTCCATTTGTTTCTGTGTTCCTTGTGCTTTTTGTGACATGTTATGCTGTAGTCTTTTTGAAGTCTTTTTGAAGTTTTTGTTCTTTCCTTTCCTTGCAGTTGTGAATCTCAGCTGCCTGGTTGCTTAGCTCTTGTGATTAAGCCTCTGCCCTTCCTTGGTTCGTCTCTGGGTCCTAGTGCCTGCTAGTTGTTCTTGTTAGGGAAAATTAGGCTAGGGTTTCCATAGAGATATTTGCAGGGACAGTAAAGCTAAGTGGTGCCTAATGTTAGGTTAGGGTCCAGAAGTAAATCTGCGATAAAGGTTAAGGACAGATGGCTAAAGTTAAGGTGCCCATACGCAGAATCAGTCACCACAGGTGGCTTAGACCAGCTTTCTAAGATCTATGGTGGCCTCTTGATAATGTTGATGACAAAAAGGTTAGGGCACTGTGCCTAGGCCATTAGTATGGGGAGGTAACCGTAGGCCTAACAAACATTCAGCCAACAGTTATTGAAGATTTATGTGAGCTTTTAGACTCTTATATTTGTCTCTGATTTTATTTTCAGTCCTGTACACCATCATTATGCTTAGTTTGTGCCATCATCCACTCCATCATTTACAGTTTCCTTCATCAATTAGAACCTCTCCATCTTGTTCCCTGCCAGCATTCTATTTAGCTCTTCAATAAGTCCTGGGGGTATCTGAGTATTGGTAGTCACAGTTAGCACACAGAAAGGACAACTGCTAACAGTCCACTACTGACCACAAATTACCTATTTAATTAGAGCCCAACATTATATAATCAAGTCATAGACCTTGGACACCAGTCACTATTTCCTTTCCCAACATATAAGACTCTGGTCTCACTGCTAACCCTCTCATGACCCAATGCACTATTCTCCAGGCCTACTTACTAGGGGGCTCAATTGTGTGATGCCTGGTAAATGCGATATATTATAAATCTTAATAAGTTCATATTTTGCTCCTTTCAGGTTCCTCTTAGATTTTTACCAGTATTTCCAGGCCATGAGATTTGCCGTTGATGAAATTAATAGAAGCCAAGAACTTCTCCCAAATGTCAGCCTGGGCTTCCATGCTTATGACTCCTGTGCTGTACGAAATAAAGAGATGGAAGGAACCTTGTGGATGTTGACAGGACTTGATCCGGCCATACCCAACTACTGTTGTCGTGAAAGTCCACCCCTGGCTGCCATCATTGGGCACTCAACATCCAGTTTTTCCATTCAAATGGCTCATATGTTAGGACTGTACAGATTTCCACAGGTAAAGTTAAAAATAATGGTCTTACAAGGCATCGTTTTGGGCTTATGCTGTATATGTTTTAGATCCTAAGTATTGTAGACAACACTGTTGACCTAATGGGCCTCCTTTCCAACAGAATTCCATGGTTGGACACTGCCATGCAAGAGACATGTGCCCCTGAGTCTGATGTTTCGGAGAGCTAGCACTACAGAGGTAGCAGAGTGGCTGGAAAAGGGTCAACACTGCCAGGGAACCAAAGTTGAGGAAGTTCCTTAGAAAGTGCAAAGATGGGGTCGTGGAGCCTCAGTTGCGAGTCAAAACATGGGAATAGCCAGGGGGCAATCAGTGGAGACTCTTAAATGAGTACTCCATTGGATTTTTTCACTGATCTCCCCGAGCCCAGTGATTGTTGTGTTTTGTTGGTCTATTTTTCATTTCCCCTGATGAGGGGCAAATCCCTCGAAACAGATGTCTGTGGATGGATTCCTAGTTAGACTTTGACTTATAGGGGCCACCCTGGTGTTTCCCTATTTATGTCCCAATGCTCGCAATAGAGTGAGGACCTTGGGCAGGGCCGTTTTAATACATTGGTGGGCCCAGTGCACAGCCCTCAAGAGTGGGCCCCCCCTTACCTTTCTGCACATTGTATAATGTACTGAATTTGCCCCCACACTGTATCAAGAGCCCCAATACATACAGTAGTTACCTTATAACACTATTTCCACCATACAGTGATTACATATTACATAAAAACTGCACTAAACAAAACAGAAAGATATCACCAATGATACCATTACATAATACCGCCACACCATGACCCCTAACACTACAACCCTATAACAGAGTGCAGTTACATCCAGTGACTCACCGGAGGCGTCTTCTCCGATCAGAGTCTGTCACCTTTTCTTTTTCTCTCCATCCAGCCTGGGCCACCTTGAAGTCTTCTCCTGGCTGTGAATCTTCTCTCCAGAATCTGCCAGACAAATATTTTAGGCTCCAACACATACAGTATTTAGGTCCCTTGTACCCCTATACAGTAGTTACACCCCTCTGTACCCCTACATAGTTACACCCCTCTGTGCCTCCATAGTTTTAAGGTGGCCCTGTAGTATATAGACCCTCATGTGCTCCTCCAGTTATATACAGCCCTCCTGTGCGCTCCCCCATTAGTATATAGCCCCCCTGTGCACTCTCCCCAGTAGTATATAGCCCCCTGTGCTCTCCCACAATAGTATATAGCCCCCCTGTGCTCTCCCCCAATAGTATATAGCCCCCCTATGCTCTCCCACAATAGTATATAGCCCCCCTGTGCTCTCCCACTTCCTGCGGTCACAAGAGGCTGCACTCCCCTTACCCTCGCGCCGACGCTCCAGTGACGTCGGGCGCTAGAGGGAGAGTGCGGCCTCTTGTGACCTCAGGAAGTGCGGCCACAAGAGTGACTGACAGGGAGGGAGCCAATGGCTCTCTCTCTGTCAGTGTCGCTGCTGCTGCAGCGCTGAAGCGCCGCAGCAGCAGCGGACGGGGGCAGCGGCAGACGGGGGGGCCCTGCAGGGGGCGCCATGGAGAGGTAAGTAGATTACCCATCCATGGCGCTCCCCCCTGACAGGCTGGTGGCTGGAGCCCTGTGCGACCGCATTGGTCGCACATAGCAACGGCCGGCCTGCTCGGGGGGGCCCCTTTAACCAGTGGGCCCGATGCACGTGCACCATGTGCCCTCTGGTTAAAGCGGCCCTGACCTTGGGGGCAACGTATTAGGGTGGTTTGGTATTCTCCTTACTAGGAGGCACCCCTTGGCAACAGGCTTCCTTCTCTGGAGAGAGGGATATCTGGCTATTCCTGTGTTTTGAGACTCGCAACTGAGGCTCCACGGACCCCTTCTTTGCATATTCAAATTTTCTAGGGGGCAATCAGTGGAGACTCTTAAATGAGAACTCCATTGGATTTTTTTCACTGATCTCCCCAAGCTCGAGCAAGGCATGAAAAGCCTCACCATTGTGACTAAACTTGGCCATACACTTTTAATATAGTTCCTTCAGCTGACAAATATTGCTCCCAATTTCCCAACAAACCAGAACATTTGGCACAGTTCCCATAAAGCACAAACTCTCTCCAAAAAATAAACTGAAATTCAAGAATCCCAATGCTGGAGGAGACTGCGGAGGTCACAAGAGTTGGCCAGTCCTGCCTAAGTCAGCAATTTGGCCAAATTACAGAGACTGTGGTGCTAATAAATAAATGAAGATTGCAGCAGTCATAACCACTGGTCTGCTCAACTGTGTGTATCTTAAAGAGGTTTTCCAGTTTCTACATAAAAGCCCCAAATCTATCCAGATGTATAGCAGATGCCTCGACAAATCACTGTATGCCCTTTTTTCTGATCTTTAGTTTTCTTCTGAGATGTTACAGCTCTGTGTGGTGCTGTCCTGTATCTTTAAATGGATCTTTACATATCTTCATTGGTCAGAGAACACTTGAATCATGACCTGACTGTCGTGACCTGACGTTCTACCACTTTCTCCCCCGCAGGTCAGCTCATTGTCCACCAGCCCCCTACTGAGTGACAGGACACAGTTTCCTTCCTTCTTCAGGACTGTCCCAAGCGATACTTTCCAGTCTTTAGGATTGGCTCAAATGGTCAAACATTTTGGATGGACTTGGGTCGGACTCATTGGAGTTGATAATGACTATGGACGAGAAGGCATTAAGGTCATAAATGATGAAATTAAAAGGTCTGGAGCCTGTGTGGCCTTTATACAATATATAACAAATAATGTTTCCTTCAAAAATGTTAAAGTCATGGTGGACATAATGAAGAGATCAACAGCTAAAGTGGTGGTAATTTTCTCTACTCTCGGCGTACTCGCCCCATTGTTTGAAGAGTTATTGGCACAAAGTATATCAGGAAAAATCTTTGTTGCCAGTGAAGGTCTGTCCATATCGAATATACTCTCAATAGAAAAATACTCTCCCATAATTTCAGGTTCCATTGGATTTGCTTATCACAGCTCTACTATAAAGGGGTTTCAAGAATATCTCAACAGTATCAACCCCTACAATGTTCCAGGGGACAAATGGGCCAAAATATTCTGGGAACAAACATTTGGATGTTCCTTTCCCATCGAAGATAACCCCAGTGGTCCTCATAATGAGACTAGGCTATGTACGGGGTATGAGGACCTATCAAGCATCCACAATTTCTATAATGATGTTTCAAACTTAAGAATGTCCTATAATATGTATTCTGCTGTACATGTAATAGGGAAAGCTCTCGATGACCTCATGTGTTGCAAAAAATGGGATGGGCCATTCTCAGGTGGGAAATGCGCTGATTTGAAGACATTTAAACCATGGCAGGTAAGTAGATAAATATTAACTTCAAAGAATCCTGTCTCATTCACACATTAAACTTCAAGGAAAGAGCAGAGGGCACTCACCGTTCGGTGCAACTTCTTTTATTCCAAGTGGAGCATAAAAAACAGCTGGTCATGTTCTAGCATACAGGGACGCCAAACATTTCAGTGGGATCATAGCAACTGTTTCACGCACATGCTGCTACAATCCTACTGAAGTGTTTGGTGTACCGCCTGCTGAAACCTGACCAGCTGTTTTTTTGCACCAAACGGTGAGTGCCCTCTGCTCTTTCTTTGAAGTTTAATGTGTGAATGAGACATGTGACATTCTATCTTGTAAATGAGGCCTAATAGTGATGGGTTACTACAACTTCTATTTAATGTGACTGAATTCCCGTACACTCAGACCTAGTGATGTCAGGGGACTGTTGATTTGGTATATTGGGGGACAGGCTGACCCCATGTGGTGTAGGCTGTTGACCAATTTTGCTAGAAAAGCAGATCTGGTCAAGATTTATCTCATTTAATATACATGGTCGCTCAACACTTTCAAGGACTCTATGGCTTCTGTATGTTGCCACTTCTGCCTTAGGTAAGCACGGTATTCCAACAAGCTACCCTGTAATGTCCTCATACACAAATCGATTATTGTCCGTATTTGGCGCATATAATAGCGCCAGCAACGAGCCCTCCAGCAGTCCAGCAGGCGAGAGGTCCAGCCCTAACTGTCAAGGAGGGGGCAATAAGCTCAAAAAAATTTCAACCCAGGAATTAATCCCATGTGAAATGGAAGAGGGTTGGGGACCCTATGACAGATCCTGTTTATTTTCCTTGTCCTTCTTCTGTCCCAGCTTTTATACTATATTAAGAAAGTACAAGTGCCTTCGATTAGCAAGAGAGAAGTGTTCTTCAATAAAGATGGGGATCCACCAGCGATGTACGACATTGTCAACTGGCAGAGACGTCCCGATGGCTCGACGGCCCTAGTGAAAATTGGAAGTTACGACTCTGCGGCTAGATCTAATGGTAGTTTTACCATCAACTCAAGTTTAGTCTGGTGGCCACATGGAAGCCACGAAGTAAGTTGAAATAGCTCTGAAAGTCTTCAGTGAACATAATCCATGGTGGTAGAAGTGTCTGATTTAGAATCAATGTTTGAATGCCCTATTAGAGACTCAATGAGAAAGAGGTTGAACAGACCCAGCAATTTTTCCACAATTCAGTGAGTAGGTTAAATGGCATGATCATATTAAGGTTCAGGTCATTGTGAAAATGGCCATAATATGATAGATATTTAACTTTTTTTCAAGCATAAAGGATTTGTACCGGAAAAAATATGCATTTGGTGTTTTTTTCATTATTTTTAAACATTTTATTTAAAAAGTTTAAATTTAATGTGAAATGCATCACGCATCATGTTAAGAGGTGCCCTATTAGATCCTGCCTCTGACAAGACATAATATATATATATATATATATATTAAGATGGCAGACCTGAAAGCCCTCATTTGGTACCTTGAGTACTATGACAATCAATTAGCACATTGCAATAAGCCCCTTCCTTGTGTTTAGATGCCACAATCAGCATTGGCTAGAGTCCAGAAGGACAAATGGCTGGGATCGGCGATGGCCTCCAAGAGGTTAACTAGCTGGTGTGCCTGTTAATTTTTGGACTGTTGTATTCGCTGCCGCTGATACACCAAGATGGTGCAAACACAGCTCCGGTATTGTTCCCATGATGTAAATATAAGGGATAACGGGTTTAATCATATTGGAAAACCATGGTTGATTTCTTCCGAAAAATGTGTATAGGTTGCGACTGGTATTCCAGATTCTAGCCCCATTAGATGTAATACCACACATCAACTTGAAATAACACTAATGGTTACTAAAAACTAATATATTATATCATATTATTCATCCTGATATAGATGATTCTTTAGACTTCTCAGTGATATATTTCATATTTTGATACCCATCTAGGTTCCTATCTCTGCCTGTAGTGAGAGCTGCTCGGTCGGATTTAGAAAGGCTCCTCGTGAGGGTGAACCTAGTTGTTGCTTTAAATGTGTCCCTTGTCCTCAAGGCGAGATCTCCAACCAAACAGGTGAAATGTGTATTAGTCAAGAAGATACGCCCCAAGGCAATATTGTATGGCCATTATGTAATACTATATGCAGAGTAATACTTCTCTGGCAAAAACAGTTGTTTGTCAAAAATTCTGGGAGCCAAATCTCATATGAAAAGAAAAGGGGTTGTCTGTGCTGAGAAAACCCTAAAAACATATCGATTCGATACTTATAACTTGACTTTATCTTTCAGACTCAATAGATTGCTCAAAGTGTCCATGGGATATGTGGCCAAACAACCGAAAGGACAACTGTCTTGTGAAACCTACTGAGTATCTTTCCTATGGTGAACTACTAGGACTCATCTTGATGGCCATCAGCATTTCTTCTTCTGTGGTTCCAATTTTCATCTTCAGACTTTTCCATCTTTACAAGAACACTCCGATGGTCAGAGCGAATAACTACTCCCTCAGTTGTATCTTGTTGGTGTCGTTGTCATTCTGCTTCTTGAGCTCTTTGGCCTTCATTGGTTACCCCGAGAAAGAGAAATGTCTTCTACGCCAGGCAGCATTTGGCATGGTGTTTGCCCTTTGCGTCTCCTGTATCTTAGCTAAAACCATCATGGTAGTCTTTGCATTCATGGCCACCAAACCTGGAAGTAGTCTTAAAAGATGGACGAGGCCTCGAGTGTCCTACATGATCATTGTCTTCTGTTCACTCCTTCAGTTAGTCTTGTGCGTCAGCTGGATTTTGGCTTCTCCTCCATTTACTCATATGAACATTGACAGTAAACCTGGAATTCTTGTCATTGAATGTAATGAGAACTCACCCATTGCCTTCTGGATCATGTTGGGGTATCTTGGTCTCTTGGCCTCCATCAGTTTCATTGTTGCTTTTTATGCCAGGAGACTTCCAGATAGCTTCAATGAGGCCAAGTTCATCACATTTAGCATGCTGGCCTTCCTCAGTGTTTGGTTGTCATATATCCCAGCATCCCTCAGCTCACAGGGAAAGTATACAGTAGCCATGGAGATCTTTGCAATCCAGGCATCAAGTTGGGCTCTTGTGATCTGCATGTTCTTGCCAAAATGTTTTATCATATTGTTTCGACCACATATGAACACCAAAGAGCATCTCTTAGGTAAAGACAAAAGTCAGAACTAGATTTGTCGGGCGATGGGGGATTTGGGATGGGATTTAACAAGACTGGCATTTGCTGGGCTGGTCTTAATAGTAACATAGTAACATAGTAAATAAGGTTGAAATAAGACAAGAGTCCATCAGGTTCAACCTAGGAAAATCCTACTGTGTTGATCCAGGAAGGCGAAAAACCCCTATGGGGCAGAAGACAAACGCCCCACCACAGGGAGAAACTCCCCCCCCCCCTCCCCCGACTGCAATGGCAACCAGAACAATGACACCTCTGCATAAATTCCATGCCCACACAGAAAGATATACACCAGTTCAGAGCTGGCATCAATTTGATCAACAATTTACCCCCGTTAACAAATCAACTCATTAGTTGTGCAACACCAACCTTTTCCCAAGCACACTTGCTTCACCTGGGACACTTCTGGCAAGGGGATTTTTCTGCTGCAGTGGTTCCAATCCAGGCCTTAGTCCTATACAGGTGAAAATGATTGTGGTTAGAATGATACTGTCATCTAGTGATACATTCCAAAAATGCCTTTGAGAAAGGAGGCCTTGTCCTCCTTTAGGTGAAAATTTTTTTTTAATCTTTGGTGGATACTGTCCCTGAGGCAGGTCTTCTTAGCCATTGAGTACTCATGGTCCAGCTATGTAATCCATGCCTCACCGCTCCTTCAAATGTCATCAGGGGTGATCCAAATACAGCAAGCTGTTCACTAGTGATTGAAAGCATTTGGACCAGGACACCTTTTTCAAAGGTATTGTTGGTATGAATAACAGACACTGTATCTGCCTGAAAACAGTTGAACCTCAAGTGCATATCCCTTAGCCCGGTGGGCAGCCTTATTTATCCACAGAAGACCTGAGTTTTCCCTTATACTGTGGATGGGGATAAACTTACTGTGACTGGAATACCCCTTTAAGTCCCACATGGAGAAGGGGGCACTAGGTGAAATACTAGGCCACTCTGATTCACAGTTGTTTGACATAAAACATTATAAAAAAATATATAAAATGGAACTAAACATAAGCAAACTTACAAACATTCAGAAGAGGAAAACCCCCTATTGAGGAAACCTCTAAGGAACCATGGCTGAAGGATTTTCCTTTCATTGGGCTTAGAGGATTAATATAAACCAGTAACTCATCAAATTATAACTAAATTGTTCCATGATGTCACATATAGGCCCTAATTTGTAGTTCTGTACAGCCATGATCCGTGTTATTCTTGGACCGTTATAGTCTATGAAGAGGTCAGTGAATTGTGGAGTGCTACGGATGCACATTCGTAGTGTGGTCGGCAATTACGGGCTATACTATGAACATATGATTAATACCATACAATGGTAAACAATTGTAATAAATAAGAGATACAATAATATATTTTAATATTATATACATTATATAAGTAAGAGATAAACAGTTGTAGAATAATGGAGAAAAAAGGGCAGGAAAAGGGAAATAGTACCCATAATTCATCTGCACAATTAATAAAGTTCCATAATCATATAATTTATAACTACACGTCCAGACAAAAGCTAGCCCTAAACACAGCAAACTCACAGAGAGTCATCCCCCAGGACTCAGAAGAGAAAAAAAAACCCTGTGGTGGAAACCTCTAAGGAACCATGGCTGAAGGATCGCGCTTCTATTGGGCTAAGAGGTTAAATACCAAACTGTAACTCATCAAATTAAAACTAAAATTATACATGATATCAGATATACAAAAACAATCTATATAATAAAAATGAATGAATGTCCGTCCTTTTGTCTGTCCTCTATAGACTTCCAAATGCCTGAACAGTTTGACTCTGAATTTGCCATGCAGATACACTGGATGTTTGGTAGGGTTAGAGTGAAGGTCCTATCCTTGCCACAGGAGAAGAGGGGGATGGGGATCACAGTCACAGATATGACAGCCAGGCCTGCTGGGAGCTCACCAGGAAAACAGACCCATAGAAATAAATGGAAGAATGTTCTGGAGATCAGATTTTACCTCACAAAGAGGATGTCCGTGCCTGCCCCCCCCCTCCCCTTCTCTCTCTCTCTCTCTCTCTCTCTTACACACACACACACACACACAATAAATGAAGCTGGGAAGGTATAGTAAAGGAGGGGCGTAACTAGAAATGGCAGGGCCCCATAGCAAACTTTTGACTGGGCCCCCCGCCCTTTAAGCCATCAAGCGTAGTTCTAATCCTATGTTACATGGTTATGTATAATATATATATATATTAGTATTAGGAGGAGTATTGTAGCACCAGTATATAAGGAGCAGAAATACGTATCAATGTTACTGACCAAATCCTGTATACCAAGACTGATATTCATATCAATAATACCACAATAATACCACTATACAAGGGGCAACTATTACCGCCACATGATTACCACCATACTGTTACTGACCATATGTAGTATACTGAGACCAATAATACAAACAGTACCAGTTTACAAGCAACAAATATTACCACCACATACTACTACCATCACATACTGACTAATACCATCACATACTGACTAATACCACCACATAGTGATTAATACCACAGCATACTGACTAATACCACCACATACTGAGTAATACCTCCACATACTGACTAATACCACCACATACTGACTAATACCACCACATACTGAGTAATACCTCCACATACTGAGAAAT
Source organism: Dendropsophus ebraccatus (assembly GCF_027789765.1). Taxonomy (NCBI): domain Eukaryota; kingdom Metazoa; phylum Chordata; class Amphibia; order Anura; family Hylidae; genus Dendropsophus; species Dendropsophus ebraccatus. Next base: position 222,356,332 of record NC_091454.1, read on the forward strand.
ACGACCACATACTGAGTAATACCTCCACGTACTGACTGATTCCACCACATACTGACTAATACCGCCAGGTATTGACTAATACCGCCATGTACTGACTAATACCACCACATACTGACTAATACTGCCAAGTATTGACTAATACCACTATGTACTGACTAATACCGCCAGGTATTGACTAATACCGCCATGTACTGACTAATACCACCACATACTGACTAATACCGCCAGGTATTGACTAATACCGCTATGTACTGACTAATACCACCACATACTGACTAATAGCACCCCATACCACTGCTGCTAAATAAAATCCACTGTACAAAGACTAGTATCAACTCCGTGCCCATATAGCAGTATATATGAGCTCTACAAAGGCTCTGTACAGCAGTTACAGCCAATGACTCACAAGGGACGTCTTCTCTGGATGAATCACAGGGGGCGTCTTCTCCGATCAGAGTTGCTCACTTTTTCTCTTCTTCTCCATCCGGTCTGGGCCATCATGAGGACTTTTCTCAGTCACAAATTGTTCCCGTAGAATCTGTCAGACAAACAATTTAGGCTCCTCACTCACAATCGTCCTCCTCCACATCTATATTGCCCCATTAGTGCATTTATATAGTAGTTAGTCCCCTCTGCATTGATATCGTAGTTAGACCATTCTGTGCCTCCATATAGTATGTGCAGATAGACCCCCCCCCCAGTAGGCAGCATCACTATTTGGGGCACAGATGGGACCTTAAAGGGGCCTTAATACTATATGGGGCTACAGAGGGGGCCTAACTACTATATGGGAGTACAGATGGGGTCTAACTACTCTATGGGATATCAGAGGGGGCCTAACAACTATATGGGAGTACAGATGGGGTCTAACTACTATATGGGGCACAGAAGGTAGGGCCTTTATTATTTGGTGACCCGTAGGAGCTTTAGTTTTATATTGTGGCACAGAGGGGACCTTGTGGCTCACGCTAGATGGATAGAAAGAAATAAGAAGTCAGAGACGACGCACCATTCTGGTAAAGATGAGTACAACCCAAGCATGCGGCATTTCATTACGATTGGTTGCTATATCCATGTTTTCCAGGATTCCCTAAGGCGACATCCAACTTCTCCAGCCACTAATAATTAAATGCCGCACGTTCGGGTTTGTCGTTCTAGTTACTGGATATAAGGGTATAGGGGAAAATTGTCAATCTATCAATTTCAGCAGGTTTAAAATTTTTAGATTATAGTAATAAAATAAAATTTTCATCATCGACCACAGGGAGCAGATATTGCGTGTGACAACTGCTCCCTGTGCGGCCTTGTCGTTTTGCCATAATTGCTTATAATTTGATGACCAGGGAATGGAGGAGGGAATAATTTGTGCAGAGAACAATTACCAGGAGGGAGAGGAGGATTACACCTATCAGTCCTATATATAGACCATGTGGTCTATACATTGTCATTGCTGGAGGACAGAATGAGGTAGGTCCAGGTGACGAGTTATCTGACAATGATCATAGGTTATAGATGATATATGTCAGTAGTAGTATACAGAGCTCATATAGCAGAACAGAGCACAGAGCTGGGCTTCCTGTACAGTGTATCACATACTTTAGTGGTATATTAAGATTATTTTTATATATTAAGTGTTATATTAAGATTATTTTCATTAAGATACTCCAGTATAGCATCTCTTACAAACCCCTCAAATACTTTACCTACTATAGATGTTAGACTTACAGGCCTGTAGTTTCCAGGATCACTCTTTGAGCCCTTCTTGAATATTGGTACCACATTAGCTATGCGCCAGTCCTGGGGAACAATCCCTGTCATTAAAGAATCTTTAAATATTAGGAATAAGGGTCTGTCTAACACAGTACTCAGTTCTAGGATGGATACCTTCTGGGCCCGGGATTTTAAAGTTTTTAAAGCTTCACCCCACTTCTTGTTGTGTTAGGCAGGTGAGATTTATGGAAGGATTTACATTATCCCTACTCATGTCCTTCATCTCATCATGGAAACATGGTTTGAAATTGAAATCATTGACCCGCTGCCCCTTTTAGGATTCAAGCATTGTTTTAGGCCATGTCGGGAATTATCCCAATATTGATGTTCCCTGATGAGTCCATCATCTTATGGGTGAAACATGTCATGGAAACATTGACCAGCTGCCCTTTCTAGGATTCAAGCACTGTTTTAGGCCATGTTATGAATAATCCCAATATCCATGTCCCCTGATGTGTCCTTCATCTTATGGGTGAAACATGTTGTGAAACCAGCAGCCTCTACTGGGATGTCAGCTTTGTTTTAGCCCATATCAGCATTGATATAGTCATCAGTTAATATACTGAATTACAATCCAAAAAAAAGTATAAAAAAAACGGTTTAAAGATATTTATGAAGTCACCTGTATATATGGACTTGGTTATTACTGGTGCACTGTTATAGAGTGACTAACCAGTCCATGACCTACAAGGTGATAAGATGGTTTATAAAGTCATTAAGGATTCAAGAGAAACTTATGTTCCTTCACTGTTACACAGTATAATCTATATATCCCAACACCTATAAAGCCTCTGGTTGGAGACCACTGCTCTATACTTACAATTTCAAATAAATTTATTTCCATGCTCTCTTTCAGGTTGATGTCTTTCAGATTGTTATTTCATCTATACAGAACACTCTGGCACCTTCTGATCATGTTCCCTGCCTCATACTCAAACAGTGATCCAACTTCCATCAAGATCGATGGGATTTTGGTCAGTGGTGATATCCTCATAGGAGCGATCATTCCCCTACACATTACCAAACTGTACCCCAGTATAACCTTCCAGCAGAAGCCACCAGAAGATACCTGCATAATGTAAGATGGTGACTTGTGCTTCTGGTACCATCTTCTCTACACCTACTTCAGTCTATTCCAATTTTTTTTTTCAAGTGTGACGAGTTGGAGATAAAGGGGTCTCCCGGCAAGGAGCCATTAGGTGTTAGGTTAAAGTTCAGGGAAAAATCTGGGGAAAGGTTAGGGACAGATAGCTAAAGTTAAGGTGCCCATACACCTTATGTTAAAGTGTAACTGTCATAAAAAGTAACTTTTCATCGATCAAGGTTTGAGCGTTTAGTAGAATGAGTGGGGAGACGACTGTGCACCAGCACCATAGACTTTCATTATGTGGCCATCTGGTCACGTGATGTGAGTCGTAAGAAAACAGGCTTAGTGTGGACTTTTCTAGGCTCGTCCTCACAGTCCGCAAGGGTATAAACACTTATACCCCAACCAATCAAAACTTTTGACATGTCTCTCCGAAAATTGCGGGTCACGTGTCATACCCACTGCTCCATTCAGAACAAAGAAGGCAGGGCCCGATACAGAGATTGGCGAGGGGGGGGGGGGGGTGAAGTCAGACCGGGGTCAGATAGAGAAAAAGGTGAATTTTTCCAGACAACCTCTTTAATATTAGCCCAGGAGAGGCCAGTGTACAGTGTAGGTCCATCCTGTATCTGAGGCCACCAAAGCGTGGTGGGATGGTACATAATATTTGATCAAATTGTATGCCATTTTTTCGATCTTTTCTATAGTAGTTTAATTCTAAATATCTATACCGCCCATGGGTCTTGGCAGTTTCACTTCTCTGTTCTTATGTTTCCCTGACATGTCAAAAATTTCGTTTTGGTTTTTTTTTTTGCGACATTGCTGTTTTAAATTCATGTATGTCATCCTTTAGAGTTTTGTATTTGCTGTTTTAACTTTCATTCCTGTCTGCCATCATTATGCTTGGTTTGTTCCATCATCCACTCCAATTTCTGCCAACTGTCTGCTTGTCATTCTATTTGCCTCTACTTTAAGTCCTGGGGGTATCTGAGTATCGGTAGCCACAGTTAGCATGCAGGAAAGACAACTGCTATGGGTGATTCTCAGTTCTGTCATCTAGCCACCAGCTGATGTTGTTACCATTCTCCAATACAGTCCATCACTGACGACAAATTATCTATTCCCTTTAAATAGAAGTCCCAGTTGGGGCCATCCAATGTATCCATTACAAACAAATACGAATCTGATCTCACTGCAAAGTCTTTCATGACCCAATTCACTATTCTCCAGGCCTCCTTACCAAAGGGCTCAATTTTGTGATGCTGGGTAAATGCAATATATTATACATCCTAAGAAGTTCCTTATTTGCTTATTATTTCAGGTTCCGCTTAGAACACTACCAGTATTTCCAGGCCATGAGATTTGCCGTTGATGAAATTAATAGAAGCCCAGAACTTCTCCCAAATGTCAGCCTGGGCTTCTATACTTATGACTCCTGTGCTATACGAAGTAGAGAGATGGAGGGGACCTTGTGGATACTGACAGGATATGATCCAGCCATACCCAACTACTGTTGTCGTAAAAGTCCACCCTTGGCTGCCATCATTGGCCACTCCACATCCAGTATTTCCATCCAAATGAATTATATGTTAGGAATGTACAGATATCCACAGGTAATGGTAAAAAGAAGAAAAATAATAGTGTAAAAAAAAATTGTACTGAATATATTTAAGATGCTAAGCGTAGAAGACACCACTGTCAGCGTGAAGCAAAAATCAATAAACACAAAGCGGTAATAAACTTTTATCACACTCATCTGTGCCAAGATTAACTAGTTGGTGTCCCAAGTATATTATATATATATATATATATATATATATATATATATATATATATAGGTACCCCCATTAGGTAGATATATGTCCCCCCTTTATAGATATTTCCCCCATAAGGTAGATTTGTGTCCACAGTACATAGACATATGGTCCTAGTAGTTTGATAGTTGCTTACAGTAGGTTGGTTGGGGTCCCCAGCAGGTAGATAGCTCCCCAAGTAGAGCGTTAAGGGGCCCAAGTAGGTAGATAGATCTCCCTGTAGATTGGTAAGGGTCTCCAGTAGGTAGATAGCTCCCCCAGTATACAGGCCCCCAGTAGGTATGAGATGCAATGTTACCAATATCTGTCCATGTTTTTGTCTTAATTTAACAGGGAACACATGACCTGACAAGTATGTGTTATAACCTTGCTCCTCTTTCTCTCCTGCAGGTCAGCTTTTTCTCAACCAGCCCCCTCCTGAGTAACAGAAGACAATATCCTTCCTTCTTCAGGACTGTCCCAAGCGATACTTTCCAGTCTTTAGGTTTGGCTCAAATGGTCAAACATTTTGGATGGACTTGGATTGGACTCATTGGGGTTGATAATGACTATGGCCTAGAGGGAATTAAGGTCATGAAAGAGGAAATTACAAGGTCTGGAGCCTGTGTGGCCTTCACACAATACATACCAAATAATACTAATTTCAAAAATGTAAAAGTCATGGTGGACATCATGAAGAGGTCAACAGCTAAAGTGGTGGTGATTTTCTCTACAGACTTCTATCTCATCCCATTGTTAGAAGAGATATTGGCACAAAATTTACCAGGAAAAGTCTTTGTTGCCAGTGAAGCTTGGTCCATATCAAAAATACTCTCACTAGATAAATACTCTTCCATTCTTTCCGGTTCCATTGGATTTACTTATTACAGCTCTAATATAAAAGGGTTTCAAGAATATCTCAACAGTATCAACCCTTACAATGTTCCAGGGATCAAATGGGCCAAAATATTCTGGGAACAGACATTCGGTTGTTCCTTTCCCAACGAAGATAACCCCAGTGGTCCTAATAATTACACTAGGCTATGTACAGGGTATGAGGACCTCTCAGGCATCCACAATCTCTATAATGATGTTTCAGCTTTAAGAACTTCCTATAATGTCTATTCTGCTGTACACGTGATAGCAAAAGCTCTTGATGACCTTATGCGTTGCAATGAATGGGATGGACCATTCTCAGGTGGGAAATGCACTGATTTGAAAACATTTAAACCTTGGCAGGTAAGCAGCTAAATACTGGATTTACTAAGAAATTATCAGAAAAATGCTATTTTGCAGAAATGATCCCTCAGTCCTCATTCTCAGCTGGAGAGTAAAACAAACATGCACTGTTCCTTACCAGAAACTTGAATGGGGACACGGGTCACCACTGTGGCCAGTGATTGGCTGCGGCGGCAGGTCCTGCTTTTGAGCACTAGGCAACTGTACACATTTTATCCTTGGCCAGTCCGTTGTACATTCTATGCCCCTCATTTTTAATGTGGATTAGTCCCATTCAATGGGGGTTATCTGCATCCTGCCAACTAAAATAGTTAGTGCACAGAATCCAGAAATGCCTCAATGGGTCACATATCTTCTATTTTTTTTTCTGCAAAAGAATTTTCATATCTACGTCAGAAAAAAATGTGTGTTCAGTAAACCATGGCGCAGATTATCTTGTAAATGATGCCTAACAGTGGCGGGTTTCTACAACTTGTAGAACAACTAATGTATTTGCCCAATGAATTCCCAATAAACCCAGATGTCAGGCGACTGTCGATTTGGTATATCGGTGGACAGTTTGGTTGACCCCACATGATTTAGGTTGTTGGCCAATTCTAATAGAAAAACAGATCCGGTCAATATTTATCTTATCATTATCATTGGTGCCTAGCGAAGAATCCTAAAATGGGCACCAATCATAGTGATCAGAAGGGATCAGGCCACGTAGTCCTGCCCTGACTGTCAAGCAGGGAGCAATAAGCTTAAAATAGGAATGAACTCCATGCAAAATGAAAGTAAGTTAGGGCCGCTACGGAAGATCTTGTTCATATCCCAGGCATATAACCAGACTGTTCATTTTCCTTGTCCTTCTTCCGTCCCAGCTTTTACATTATTTCAAGAAAGTACAAGTGCCTTTGATTAGCAAGAGAGAACAGTTCTTCAATAAAGATGGGGATCCACCAGCGATGTACGACATTGTCAACTGGCAGAGACGTCCCGATGGTTCAATGACCCAAGTGAAAATTGGAAGTTACGACTCTACAGCTGAATCTAACGATACTTTTACCATCAACTCAAGTTTAGTCTGGTGGCCACATGGAAGCTATGAGGTACGTTGAAATAGATCTGAAAGAAGCTGGTGATTGTCAGATAATAAAGAAATATGGTATTAGGCCATGAGGACTGGAATTGAGAATAACTGCTATAGAAGATCGTGGCAAGGGAAGCTTAGGACTTTACAGTGATATTATTCATATTTGATACCCATCTAGGTTCCTATTTCCGTCTGTAGTGAGAGCTGCCCGGCCGGATTCAGAAAGGCTTCTCGAGAGGGTGAACCTCTTTGTTGCTTTGAATGCATCCCCTGCCCCCAAGGAGAGATCTCCAACCAAACAGGTGAGATGTGTGCACAATCCATAGAAAACAATGGTCATCACTCAAAGTGATAGATGAGGATCTTTGGTTGATGTTCAGTGTTTTCTATGGATTGTGTTGTAATGTGAAACTACTCTTTTAAATAAGAAAAATAGATTTTTTTTATAAAATTCATTGTGTCCTGAAGACAATCCCCCTTGATATGCCCCATGGTAGTGTGTCCCCCAAGGCAGTGTGCGGACCCTTCTGTGTCACCAATATTATATGGCCATCATTTCATACCTCAATTTTCTGTTGTTTGGAAGTGCTGCTGGGAGCTCATGTACTGTAAAAGGGGTTGTAAAGTAAAAAGAAAAGCCCTCTAAAACATTCTGAAAATAAATATGTTACTTATAACTTGACTTTATCTTTCAGACTCCATAGATTGTTTAAAGTGTCCATGGGATATGTGGCCAAACAACCAAAAGGACAGATGTCTTGTGAAACCTACTGAGTATCTTTCCTATGGTGAACCACTAGGACTCACCTTGATGGCCATCAGCATTTCTTCTTCTGTGGTTCCAATTTTCATCTTCAGACTCTTCCTTCTTTACAAGAACACTCCGATGGTAAGAGCAAATAACTACTCCCTCAGTTGTATCTTGTTGGTGTCATTGTCCTTCTGCTTCTTAAGCTCTTTGGCCTTCATTGGTTACCCCGAGAAAGAGAAATGTCTTCTACGGCAGGCAGCATTTGGCATGGTGTTTGCCCTCTGTGTCTCCTGTATCTTGGCTAAAACCATCATGGTAGTCTTTGCATTCATGGCCACCAAACCTGGAAGTAGGCTTAAAAAATGGACGCGTCCTCAAGTGTCCTACATGATCATCATCTTCTGTTCACTCCTTCAATTACTCTTGTGCATCAGCTGGATCTCGGCTTCTCCACCATTTACTCAAATTAACATTGACAGTAAACCTGGAATTCTTGTCATTGAATGTAATGAGAACTCGCCCATTGCCTTCTGGATTATGTTGGGGTATCTTGGTCTCTTGGCCTCAATAAGTTTCCTTGTTGCTTTTTATGCCAGGAGACTTCCAGATAGCTTCAATGAGGCCAAGTTCATCACATTTAGCATGCTGGCCTTCCTCAGTGTTTGGTTGTCCTATATCCCAGCATCCCTCAGCTCACAAGGAAAGTATACAGTAGCCATGGAGATCTTTGCAATCCAGGCATCAAGTTGGGCCCTTGTGGTCTGTATGTTCCTGCCGAAATGTTTTATCATACTTTTCCGACCACATATGAACACTAAGGAACATCTCTTAGGTAAAGAGAAAGGTCAGAAATAGACTCAAGCTCAGGTATACATGGTGGTGAGGAGGCCCATATGCCATTTTTTATAAGGTTGATTCATACCTCTGCCTTAAAAGAGTTTTAAGGAGGGCACAATTTACAGCCAACCAGCTTTTAGGCCTCGCACTACACAGTGAATGTGTTAGTCTACATTTATTGTATATCAGTGGGAATGTGCAACTGCAGTTCTACATTGCAACCGCTACACAATGAACAAAGGCAAACTCCGTTCACTCTATATCGCGGCTCGGAACAACTGATCAGCTCAGGTGTTGGCACCCCACTGATCAGTTACTAATGAGCTTTAACTTTTGCCTAGAAAACCCCTTTAAAGAGAAGCTGTCACCCTGCGAGAGCAGGTCAAGCCAACCCCACCCCTGGATAGAGCTCCCCATACTTCCCTCCTCCTTCCATTCCCGCTCCCGATGTCAGCCCCATTGCTGGAAAATCACGGCCAATCCTCTGCGCACTCATTATACAAATGAGCAGAGATGATGAGTCCAATGCTGAAGCAGTCATTTACTATGGCATCACACTCATTGCTCATAATGAGAGCGCAGAGGAGTGGCAGCGATTTCCCGGCAATGGGACCAGCATCAGGAGCAGGACCGGCTGGAGGGGCTAAGTATGGGGGGCTCTATCCAGGGGTGGGGTGGGTTCAGCCCGCTCTCCCAGGGTGACAAGTTAGAGCATAAAGGATAGCACGACACCTCTTTCAAACTCAATTCCCTAATTTTCATGGAAAAAGAAGTCAGACTCTTCTTCCTCTTGGTTTCTAACAATGATCGCTGCCCAATAATCGCTTGTCCTGATCTAGCTGGATTAATTAAAAACTCTTTATTGGCTACTTTGATGTTGTGTATATCCTATGCTATGTGTTTCTAATACTGGAAAATGCCTTATATTTCACATAAGAGAATAATGATGCTGCCTTGTTATAAAAAAAATGTGAAGATTACATGAAGCACAAGCATAAAGCATAAAGTATGTATGTTCAAATGTTCTTAAAGCACAGAAACCAATAAACATTTCAAGTTTGTTACTCTGCAATATACGACCCATGCCCAGTGATACAAGTACCACGTTCTTGGCTACCATTTATATTTTTTTATATTACTTGTATAGTTTCTTTAATATATATAAGATATAGATATATATATATAAGATGAATGAGATTACTTGTGATTAGAGTTAAATCTTGAGGTTGGGTTAAAGCAATGGTGGTCACAATATGGGGGTCTTAGTGTTGACCTTTGTCTTCATAAGAGACTATATAATGGGAGACATTTATGAACGCTGTCATACGCCAGGGATAAGGCACAGGTTTACCCATTCTCCCTGGCGTACGCCGGATGGACGGGGGGGGGAGGCGGCAAGGCTGGGGGGAGGCAAGGCAGGCATAAATCATGATACAAATCTACACCTGCTTCAAGGTACGGGCCGGCTGAGTTTACTAAGAGGCCTGCGCCTCTTATTAAATAAGGCCATAAAAAAGGGGACAGGGCTTTATTTAAGACCCAACTGCTTGTACGCCGGTCGTCATAAATGTTCCCCAATATGTTAACCTTGAGTCAACCCTATAACAAGTTAGGAAGGGCATGGAATGGAGGCACTGAATTAGCGGAGGCTCAATATGACCAGGTTAACTGGGATATAAAGCCTAATGGGTTAAGTGAGGGATACAAGGAGAGGCAATAAGGGGTAACTGTTAGGTCAGAAGAGGTAATTTTTTCAATGTTATCTTAGTGTTCTTTGAGTATGTGGAGATAGGTCGGGAAAGGAGCGGGAAAAGAGAAAAGGGGGTTTATAATTAGGAAGGGATTACCATGTCATACCATGTCTTAAATTATTGTACACATTGAACCGTTATTGCTGTTCCTGAGTTTTGGCCCACTGATCTACCATCGATGGCCTTCCTAAGGAAAATGCACACAAAATAGCCTAAAATGCAAAACAAAAAAAAAAGACCTCACAATGCACGGTTCTCAAAAACTGTAAACAAATGATCCAATCCTAACAGCAAAAATAAGGGCCCAATTACACGGGGCAATAATCGACAAAATCAGACCGACACTCCCGGTGTTCTCCTGCCCTCTGCTTGCTTCCAGGTGCCGTGGTTGCAGCTTCAGAGCGGTCTTTGAGCTGACAGTCCCAGTCATTGAATGCTGGAGTCCCGGCTGTGAAGCTGCAGCTGTGGCACCATGAAACAAGCATAGGGCAGGAGAATAACGGCAGTGTGGAGTGGTAATGTATTACAGTTCAGGGCAAGGGTTCTAAAAGATGGGCACTTGGTTACAATATTGATCAGGCCACCATCGGCCCATCTAATAGTACCCTAAACCTTGGCTTGCAAAATTTACAAATTTTTTCCTGTGTATAGGTCATAGGTATCTGATTGGCGAAGGTCCGACTCTGATCATGGTCGTGGTCTGATCAGGAGAACAGTAGTATCTTGAACACTGCTGCCCCATCACATGCTGAAATATTGCCTTGAGAGTCTAACAACAACTGTGGGGTACGGGTGACACAACAAATTTTACAAAACATCAGTTACAGCAAATAAGTATTCCTTCTAATATGTAATTTTTAATGTTCTAATCTTTTTAAACCACTTAAAATCCATATATCCTATACAATACAAAAGCAATGTAATCAATACATTAGGTCGGTAATGTTCACATACAAAATGTGGCACTGATAAATAACATTTGGATCAACATCTAGGTGTCAAGCATGGAGGCCATCGTGTGAAAGAAGATCCAGGGACGTTTCTTGATTACATTTCCATCAATGTATAAAGTCACGGTGCATCAGCCAACTTCCTTCCTGCACCCTATCCTTGCCCCAACGTGGTGCATGTGCCCTGAAAGGGGCAACCCCCGCAAACCTAGCCCTTACTAATACCCTTAAATACCCTTTTCAAGTATATCCAGATGCATTTCATTTCACATTGAAATGCGGATCACCAGCGGAAAGCAAAATGCATAAAGGTGCTAACAATGGTGAACATGCAAGTGTATAATAATCTGCTGTTGTGCAGCACGCATGAGACTATTTTGCACACAACCTTGTGCGTATTTCTGCACAAAAACATAAGCTTGCAATATAAGGGACAGGAATAAGCCCACCAAAGGACACCAGAATCCTGCTATGTGCCTGGGCCATGATATGATGGTGAACCCAGGCCTTAGTAAGGGCCCATGAGGTCCAGCACAGCATATAATGTTTACTGGATGTGGATAGTGGACACTCAGTCTCTGGTTTACTCAGGCCCCAGTTTGGTTTTCTCAACTTTCTTTTGGTGGGATATGAATTACTTCTAATAGAGCTTAAAGAGGCTATCCTGGAAAAAGTACTTTTTCTCTATCCACAGGATAGGAAAAATGTAAGAGATTGTGAGGGGTTGGACCCCGTAGCGGTCTTGGGCACCAAGCATCCCACGCAATTGCGTGGGGCCCCCTACATCCAGGGGGGCCCCGCTCTGGTGCCCAAGACCTCTGTGGCTAGTTACAGGCAGCAGCGGCACTGACAGGACAGGTGCCATTGGCTCCCTCCCTGTCAGTCACTCTTGGGGCCGCAGCAAGTGTTTTCCCTGCGTTTACAAGAGGCCGATCTGTGTCTCTGGTGCCGACGCTCTAGAGGAGTCACTGGAGCGCCGGTGCCATGACAACAGGAGAGTGGCCTCTTGTGACCGCAGGGAAAACACTTCCCGCGGCCACAAGAGGGAAGAGAAGAGACGAGAAGAGGAGACGCCTGGACCCAGGTGAGTGAAAGTATATAAAACTGGGCGCAGCACACAGGGGGTATATACAACTGGGGGCAGCACAAGGGGGGCTATATACTAGTGGGGGAGCACACAGTGTGTATATACAATTGGGGCAGCGCACAGGGGGTACATACGACTGGGGGAAGCACACAGGGGGTCTATATAGTATACTGGGGAAGCACACAGGGGGGCTATGTATAACTGGGGGAGCACACAGGGGTCTATATATAACTGGGGAGCACACAGGTCTATATATAACTGGGGGAACACACGGGGGGTCTATATACTACTGGGGACAGCACACAAGGGGTATATACTACTGGGGGCATCACATAAGCGGTATTTACTACTGACGGCAGCGCACAAGGGGTCTATATAACTGGGGGCAGCACACAGCGGTCTTTATTACATTGGGACTGCACAGAAATGCCTATATGCCTTACTACTATACTGGGGCACAGATCATACCTAATTATTAAGTGGGGGCACAGGGACACCTTTAATCTGTGGGGGCACAGACGGGTGTAACTACTATATAGGGGTACAGGGGACCTAACTACTGTATGTGTTGGAGCCTAAAATATTTCTCTGACAGATTCTGGAGGGAAGATTCCCAGCCGGGAGAAGACTTCAAGATGGCCAAGGCTGGATGGAGAGAGAAAGAAAAAGAAGTAAAAGACGCTGATCAGAGAAGACGCCACCTGTGAGTGACTGGATGTAACTGCACTCTGTTATAGCTTGTAGTGATAGGGGTCATGGTGTGGCAGTATTATGTTATGGCATCATTGGTGATATCTTCCTGTTTTGTTCAGAGCAGTTTTGAGGCGATATGTAAACTCTGTATGGTGGTAGGAGGCTTATAAGAGGACTACTGGGGGGGGAGAGCGCACGTCGAGGGGGGGGGGGCCCAGAACATGACTTCGCTTGGGGCCCCAGAAATGCCAAGACTGCCCCTGGTTGGACCTCTGTACCCCCCTCCCCGCCAAGCTCTGTATTGGATCGCCGGCTTCTTTGTTATGAATAGAGCCGCAGGTTTGGCACGTGACCCACAGCTCTATACATTCCTATGGAGCCACCAGTGAGAGCCAAGTAATCCGGATAGGGGAAAAGTAAATTCCTCACGGACAACCTCTTAAAATTTTTGTCCAAATTTTATTTCAGCTATACATCTGAATTCTCGATGGACTGCAGTATTATTATAACATAATGACAAGGCACTTGGGGTAGTCAGTTGTTATTGACGTTATTCTATCCAACATGGCATAATATTCATCCAGTAGTCCCCCAAGACCAAGTGTCTTAATAAATATATAAACCCTCATTCACCTTGATCCTCTTGGTATATGTGAGACGAAGGCTGTGTGTGCTGTGTGTATACTTGTATATATGTGACTATGCTGCTATAGGTGACTGGGGGGTTATGTTCTAAACAGGTTTTAGCCAGAATTTTCTTTCTACAGATAGAACCATTGAAGGTGCAAAAGAAAGAGGAAACTAAGGGGAGTAGGAGAGGGAAAGGAGGAGAAGGAAAGAAATAAGGGGGGACAAAGAAACGGAAGGATAAAAGATAGTGCTCTCTACTTGAAGGTAAGGTAGATCTGTTGCTCTCTATATGACACTAAGAAGACCAAGAAAGGCAAAATTCTCTTCCTAAAGCTCTTTTTTAATATTTGAAACTGTGTGGGAGGTCTGCCGCCATTTTGTCAGTCTTCACTAACCAAGGCTGAACTTTAGAAGAAACATCTTCCTTCCATCTCATCCCATGTTTGATATGATTATTTGCATTGTAACCTTATGATCCACGGTATGCATTGGCTTTATAAGGTCTCATACCCAACACTTTGTGAAGTTTGTCTTTTGTATGTGATTCTTTTTGAAGCGAGTAAAGGGGTTAAGTCCACTCCAGGCTGCCGTTTACCTGGTGGCAATATCGACGGGTATCTGAATCAGCCTGGAGACCTGGTCATTGGAGGAACTTTCCCTGTTCATGTGGACAGAATCTACACAGAAATTAATTTTACAAGCAAACCAGAAGATCTTAAGTGCCAACTGTAAGTCTATGTTCAAGGGTTACGGATGTTTTTCTATGGGCAATAGATAATTTTGGCAACCATGAATATCAAGGCTATCCAGGTCCATCACTGTAGTAGGGAGAGTCCATCAATACCAAATATACTATACAAGCATGCTGCATGATGATACTTGATATGATATATGTAAACCAAGGGATGGAGGCATACATGATCAAACAATGGAACCCACTATAGATCCCACATAGTTCTTCCTAACATAGTAAGATTCATAGACCAAACCACTGACCAAACCTTCACTTCCCATTGCATAAAGGTATTCTATAAGTGCAACCTAGGCTTCTGAGCTAACCCTAACCTTACTTGTCTCTCGATGATACATTGATCAGCAATGACAAGGATCTAGTATGGAAGTCCTTAACTGGATGTCATGTCAACTCTGCCTTTACACCCAAACACAAGGCGTTGCCTCTAAGTATACAACATTAAGCAGACTGGCTGAATCTATTATTTGGACTGTCTTGAGCTGAATGATACCTGTCCTCCAAATTCGATATTATAAGAGGAATTAGAACAACATGACAGAAAGGGTTTTCAGATAAAAGCCCTGCTATTTAGGACTCACCCTTTCAAAACCATATCTGGTCTTACTTTCATGAAAATACATTTAGCGGTGCCCATAGTGCCAGTCTGGACTATTTTGGCCAACCTAATGCCAACCTAGAGTAATTTAGCAAAGGATATGTGTGGTGCTGGAGAGCTATGTGACTGGAGTCATAACATCTACTTACCTAGTGGATGATGTTGATGAGTCCTCATATGGAAGGAAAGGATAAGGTTTAATGTATTTTAGAAACAATTCTTTCATGTTCTACCACGTGTATACAAAAAAAAATGCAAAAATACTTTAATCCATTTTGACTTCATTAGGCTTGGAGTTCAGAACTACCAGAGCATGCAGGCCCTCATATTCACAGTAAACGAGATCAATAAAAATCCAAGCTTTCTTCCCAACATCACTTTAGGATTTAAGATTTTTGACACTTGTACTGTCTTGAGAAGAGCAGCTGAAGGCATCTTGTGGATGTTATCTGGTGGGGAGCAAAGTGTCCCAAATTATCATTGTGATGAAGAAGGAACACTGGCCGGGATTGTTGGTGATTCCGGGTCTACACGGTCTATCCTCATGGCTCAAATCTTGGGTCTATACAGATATCCACAGGTAAGGTGAACAATGTTCTCCTTGTTTGACTGTAAGTATATTCTCTAAAAAAAAAAAAAAAAGAAGAAAACTATGAGAGATTTTTCCAGTCCTTGACTGTTGAGTTTTGGTTAACTTGATGTAACTTTTGTCACTGTCTGCATAGTCAACATATTTGAATAAAGTCCTTAGGGTCCTCATGTAGTAGAAGACTCATCATAATGTCAAATTTGGTAAAGTTGCTCTTCTTTCTCTACAGATAAGTTATTTTTCCACCAGCCCCTTCCTCAGCAATCGCAACTTGTTCCCCTCATTCTTCCGCACCATACCAAGTGACACCTTTCAATCCCGAGGCTTAGTTGAGCTAATCTTGTACTTTGGTTGGACATGGGTGGGCTTGCTGGGCACTGATAATGACTATGGTCAACTTGGCCTCCAGGTAGTAAAACAAGGAATAGTCAGAGCTGGAGCTTGTGTGGCTTTTATTGAGAATATCAAGACTGGACAACCCAACAGGGGTGCTCCACATATTGTCAAAGTTATCAAGGACTCATCAGCCAAGGTGGTGATAGTCTTGTCTTCAGATTCTGATTTTATGCCTGTTGTGGAAGAGTTGGCCAAACAAAATATAACTGGGAAAATGTGGGTAGCCAGTGAATCTTGGTCAACCTCTTCCCTTCTTGCCAAAGAAAAGTTCAAACCAGTCTTGATGGATACTATAGGTTTTGCCATCCATGGGGGACAGATGGCAGGATTTGTACAATATTTACAAAACTTAAACCCCTTAAAGTCTTCAAGTGATCACTTTTTACTTGTGTTTTGGGAGGAGACATTTTCTTGCAAGTGGAACAACCTCCAAACTAGAGCTGATGGCCCACATAACCAAACCATCCATCAATGTATCGGGGATGAAAAATTAGAAAGTGCCATGGCTAACGTGGATCTCAGAATAACATTTAACGTCTACACCGCAGTTTACACCTTAGCATGGGCCATGCAAAACTTGTTTGATTGTGAACCAGAAGATGGCCCATTTCATAATGGCACGTGTGCCAACATCTCCTCTCTACAACCTTGGCAGGTAAAGGAGTTTTGTTTTGACACTTGTGATTTCTGAGGCAGACTCTATTGGCAGAGCCAACATGACTGGCATGGAAGGCTATTAAAGGCTACTGCCTGCCAGTTTAAATGATAAGAACCCAAATGAGTCACAAGACACCCACAGAAGCTGTCATTTGCCTTTTAAATACTGCAATCACAGTAAATACGCAAATGGTTAGAAGAGAAAAAAACAATATTCTAACTGGTATATGGTAGATAGGAGCCCTCTTGTTGTTCGCTAAGCTTTGGTGAGCGGAAGGGATTATTTCTTGCCGATTAAAGGGCCTTTTGTCTAGAAGATTCAAAAAACTCCTTTTTGGTTGGAGAGGAGGCATAGACGGCATCCAAGAGCAGCTTTTAGAGGCACTTGAGAATAGAGAACTTCTGGACTTTCAAAAAATTACATTTGTGACTTCACTCATTAATATTTAACCTTTTGTATTCCTTCAGCTCCTTCATTATATTAAGACAGTAAACTTCCAGACCAAAGACAGAACAAACATATTTTTTGATGATAAAGGGGATCCTCCAGCCCTCTATGACATTGTAAACTGGCAAGTAGGCTCCACGGGATTAATTGAGCAGATTATGGTGGGAATTTATGACTCCAGTTCTCAAGATGGGATTCGAATGAGAATAAACGATTCGGCCATTATATGGAGATCAAAGGTAAGACATTACATTGTCAATCATTTTAATCCTACACAGGAGGAGATTTTGCAAGAAGAGTTCTGTGATTTTGGGCGTGGCTTAGCCGGCAATGTGAGTGGACGTGCCTCAGAGAGCTCCCTCAGATAATCCTCCGTTTATCCTGGGCATCCTGCCATTAACATTGCTTCTTTTGCCTAATACCGGGCGGCATACGGCTAGGCTCTCTGCTGAGGCAGGAATGAGCCAGAAAAACAAGCTCCCGCACAAGAATAAGGCGAAGAGAGGTGGGGGAGTGAAGAGGCCTATGGCCCTGGCGCCATCTTTGCAGGCAGACTCGGCGGCAGACATTACCGGGTGGCTGAAGAAATACGCCGCATACAGGGTGACGATAATCCGTCTGGCGACTGGGAGGATATCGGGTCTGCGCAGGCTGAGTGGCTGGCACCTGTTGCGGCGAGCTCCGAGGCGGTGAAGACGGAGGCCCCTGCGCCCAAGATGGCGGCCGCAGCAGAGGTGAGCGCGGGTAGAGCCGGGGAGGATGATGCTGAAGCCTCTGGTCAGTGTAATGCTACCCCCACCCTGCAGGATGTGCTTACAGCTATTGCTAAAGGCAATAAGGACCTCACACTGTTAATGGGGAATATGAGAGAGGACATTAACCTACTCAGGCATGATTTACAGAAAGTCTCTGAACGGATCGGTGGAGCGGTGGAAGAAAGAGTGGAAGATATAGAGGATCAGGTGACCCCCATGAAAAGAGATATGAAACGGGTGGCAACGGGTCTGTCGGCGCTGGCTGCAAAAGCTGATGATATAGAAAACCGCCTGAGGCGAAACAATGTGCGCCTTATAGGAGTACCAGAGAAAGTGGAGGGGAGGAATCCGAGTGACTTTTTTGAAACATGGCTGTTGCACACTTTTGGCAAGGATGTCTTGACTCCCCTGTTTGCAGTTGAGTGCGCACACATAGTCCCGTCCCGTCCTCTGCCACCGGGGTCACCTCCTCGAGCAGTTCTAATTAGGATACTACACTATAAGGACAGAGACATTATCCTACGCAGAGCGTGAGAAATGGAGCGTATTGCTCTGGACGGACATAACATCTCTATGTTCCCCGATTTTTCGGCAGAGGTGCAGAAGAGGAGAGCCAAATATATGGATATTAAGAAAAGATTGAGAGCCTTGGAGATACAGTACTCAATGTTGTATCCTGCCCGTTTGCGTGTGGCTGCGCTGGGAAGCACGCATATTTTTGAGGAGCCTGCAGCAGCCCTTGCTTGGCTGGATGAAAACGAAAATAGACTCCGCGGCCCTAACAGGCGCAGGCCGGACAGAGACTGACACCGTGGCACGATGACATCAGGACGGTGATATGTTTTGTAGCTAACCTGGCATTCCCATTTTGAGTATACTTGGAAAGACAGAGCAGATCACCATTATTATTGCAGTGTACCTATGCAATTGGTTAAAGTTGTTCTACAAGTTACATAGCAAGTCTATAAGTCATTGTGCAGGAGGAACTATATGTGGTGACGTTTACTGCCTCCTAGTGGAGGGAAAGGTTACCAACATTCTATCTTTCCCTTTTTATATGTATTCTTTCAGCTATCCCTGTCTCCCCGATTCCCCTTGTACTGTTGGTCATAAATACAAGCCAGCATGTCAGCAGATCAAAGTATGTTTCATGACAGATGACTGATCTCTATAGCTGCTACGCAGGAGGGCAGATGCGCAGTGAAGCTCACTGTCCCTCTCTTGGGAGGGTGGATCTCTGCTGTCCGGTTGGATCGCTGGCACAAAGGAAACGGAATAAGATGAGAATATGTGAATGTTATTCTTTATACTGATATGCTGCAGGGGATATGTGTGGAGATGCTTAGTATCCCAGGAGGGGGGACTGGACTGAAGAAACTCTATCTCTTCTTTATATTTTCCTGGCTATCCCTATCTCCCCATATCCCTTTGTGTTATGTGCAACTTTCCTTTCTATATGTTATGGCAGGGCCCATGGTTTTTTTTCTTTTGGGAGCTCGGCATATGTTTGAGCATATATATGGAGTGGTTACTGAAACTGGTTTACGTACTGCTCCATTGTTGGGTGACATACTTTGACCCCAATTCCCGCAAATTGCGGAAATATCTACAGTTTTTTGTTGTCTCTGGCAGGCGGGGAGTCTCATGTATGAATGTGAGGAGTGATTGTTTGGGTATGAATGTGTGGCACTTTCGTGTGGGTAGAGTGGTTTCCGAGGGGCTAAAATGCATCTTTCTCTATTTCTACAATGGCGGTTGAACTAAACGTAGTGGCATGGAATGTGAGGGGACTGGGAGCTCCTGCCAAACGGCTGGCGGTGTTTGACTCTCTCAAGCACCTTCAACCTGCTATTATCTGTCTCTCTGAAACACACCTTGTTGAAGAAACTAAGAATGTGTTGAATAAATGGTGGGTGGGTACAGCGTATCATGCAACATTCTCAACGCATGCACGGGGTGTAAGTGTGCTCGTACACAAGAGTATAATATATAAAGAACTCAAGTCACTGATAGACCCGGAGGGGAGATACATTTGCCTCCACTGTGAGGTTTACCATATCAGATGTATTATTGTGGCAATATATGTCCCCCCGCCATATACACGCTGTGTTGTATAAGATACTCTCCTTTCTCTCCTCTTGCCCAGATTTACCAACACTAATTGTAAGGGATTTTAATAATACTATGGATTTACACCTAGACAGATTTGTGCAGGGGGCTGCGGCCTCTCCTGCTGCCCCGACGGGAATGTGTAAATTGCTAAGTGAGGCTAACCTCTTCGATTTGTGGAGACTGCGCAACCCTGCACAACACCAGTTCTCCTGCTACTCGGCCTCCCATGGTACCCTGTCCCGAATAGACCTAGCAATAGGAAATAGCCTTATGCGTGCTTTGGTGGTAGAGGTTGAATACCTGCATAGACGACTATCTGATCATTCTCCGGTAAGGGTCAAACTGTGCTGCGGGAGCCGCCCAGGCTCATTGCAGGCGCCTTGGCGTCTCAACCCGTTCTGGCTCCAGCTGGTTCAGCCTGTCCCTCCCAACTCGGACGAAATTGCCTTCTTTCTGGAGGTCAATAATGGTACTGCTGCCAAAACGATAGTCTGGGACTCTCTTAAAGCACATGTGCGGGGTGTGCTGATTAAAGCGATAAGTAAACGTAAGTCCAAATCTAGAGAAATTCACAATATGCTACAGCTTAGATTAGAAAGCACCGAACGAGGGTATGTGGACCATCCGTCTGAGGAGTCTAAAAAACAATGGTTGGAAGCTCAGGATATGTATAATGGTCATTTAGAGCATACTGCGGATGATAAGAGGTTCTTCCAGCAGCTTAGGTATTTTGAGAGTGGGGAGAGTACTAGGAGGCTTTTGGCGAGAGTTGCTTCGGCTCAGAGGGGACCCTTATTTATAGCACAGCTACAGGCGGCTACTGGTCAGATAGTGACAACAGATGAGGACATCTTGGCAGAAATGGTTTCTTTTTATAAGGACACATATACGTCTAAACTCAATTGTGGGGAGGATGAGCTAATTACCTATGTTTCTTCTATTCCGCTTCGTAGGTTAACAGAGGCACAAAGGGAGGAATTGGATCGGCCCCTGGTAGTGGAGGAGTTGGAGGAGGCGCTAAAAGATTTCCCGAATGAAAAGTCTCCTGGTGTAGATGGGCTGCCAGCTGAGTTCTTTAAACAATATGGTGAGAGCTTCTTGCCGGCGCTTCTGTCCACATTCAGTGCGGCATGTGATGAGGGCAGATTACCGGGGTCCATGGCGGAGGCTGTAGTAGTTCTTATTCCCAAACCGGGGCAGGATAACACGCAACGGGGATCGTATAGGCCTATTTCTTTGCTATGCACTGATATTAAACTGATAGCTAAAGTGCTTGCAAATAGGCTCCTCACGGTCATCTCTGACCTAATTCACCCCAACCAAACTGGGTTCATGCCTGGAAAATCTACAGCCGATAACATTAGGAGGTTGTATCTCAACCTACAGGCTCCCAGGGAGGGGGGAGAGGGGGATAGGGCTATCCTCTCACTCGATGCTGCCAAGGCTTTTGACAGCGTCGAGTGGAGGTACCTGTGGTGTGTGCTTTCAAGAATGGGGTTTGGCCCGAAATATCTGGGGTGGATACGTCTCCTGTACACCATGTCCACGGCCCGACTTCGGGTAAATGGCCTGTTGTCGGAGGCTTTTCCGCTGGCCAGGGGGACCAGACAGGGTTGCCCCCTGTCGCCCTTTTTGTTTGCCCTGGCCATCGAGCCATTAGCAGTGATGGTTAGGGCATCTCCTGATATAGTAGGATTTACACATGGGGCTATAGAAGATCGTATTGCATTATATGCGGACGACATGCTACTATTTGTCGGGAACGTAGAGACATCCCTGCCTGCTATAATGGATATGCTGGGGGGCTTTGGGAAATATTCCGGGCTCCTTATTAACTGGAATAAATCAGTGCTCCTGCCATTGGACCCCCTTCCTGATCTGCCTCTGCTACAGACGCATTGTATACCGGTAGTTCAGCAATTCAAGTATCTGGGTGTTCAGATACATCCCAATCTCTCTAAGTATTTGGCACTGAATATGACTCCTCTACTGGCCAGGGCACAAGCAAAGGTAAAGGTATGGAGAAAACTGCCACTCTCCTTGGTTGGCAGGGCAAACCTTGCCAAGATGATCCTCATGCCACAATTTTTATATATTCTTCATAATGCACCTGTATGGGTCCCCAAAATATATTTTAAGCAAATTCAATCGCTCTTTAGAGAGCTAATTTGGGATGGTCAGAGTGCAAGGATCGGATTGGATACGCTGCAGAGGGGGAAGGAGGATGGAGGACTGGCAGTTCCAAACCCGTATCTATATTATTTGGCAGCACAGCTTCAACAGATGAGGGGGTTGGATTCGCTGGACCGCCTGGGGCCGAACGGAAGATTACTTCAATGTATGTCAAGGGGAATGTTGCCCATTCATCTCCTGGAGATAGCGGCGCAGACTAGACCACCGGATGTCCCGGTTATTATTCCAATGCTGTGTAAAGTATGGGAACAGATCAAACTGCTTCTTGGTTGTAGGGGCTGTACTGAATATACGCCTCTGTGGAATAACCCAGACCTGCGGCACTTAACTCTGTTGGAGGGGAGAGGTGAATGGGAGAACAGAGGTGTGTGCAGAGTGACGCAGCTGTATCAGGAAGGTATCTTTAAGTCCTTTGCTATGTTACAGGAGGAATTTCAGATACCGCGAACAATGTTCTATAGATATTTACAGCTGCGACTGAATCTCAGTTTGAGGCGGCGCCGCTGATTGCGACTTGTGCCCCTCTCCGCTCGGTGTTTGCTGCAGAGGACTCAAGGGGTCTCATATCCTTTATTTATAAACATCTCCTATCTGCGTTTCATACTAACAAACCTCTAACAATAAAAGCTAAGTGGGAGGCAGATGTGGGACCTCTTACAGAGGAACAGTGGTCTGACATCCTGGCGCTAACACCTAAGTTGGCTTTGTCTGAAACTCATAGGAAATCACAGCTGTTCCTTCTTCATAGAGTTTACCGCACTCCAAAATTTCTATATGATATAGGCCTAAGGACTGATTCTAGGTGTCCGCGATGCCAGATGGAGGGAGCCCACATAATCCATATTATGTGGAGCTGTACAGAACTAGAGAGGTATTGGAAAGGAGTCCTTGCTCTAATTAAAAAGGTATATCGTATCACGATACCCCTTGAGCCTCTGCAGGTTATACTGGGTTTAATAAATGAGTCAGCTGAACCTACTGGAGCAGAGTTGGCAATATGCAGGATACTATACCAGGCCCGAAAATTGATAGCCCAGCATTGGTTACAGACCGCACCCCCTACTGTGGCTGAATTGACTGTTAAGCTAAATAATGTAATACAACTGGAAAAAGGGATATACAAAAAAAGGAAAGCAATGAAGAAGTATGAAAGTATTTGGGGCCCGTGGATAGACACTCCTGGTTTGCCGTGTCACTTTCTGAAGTGTAACCCTATGGAAGCCTATCTATTGTTGGCTGATCAAAACACTGAAGCTATACGGAATAGGCCTTAATAGATTTGAAACCCTTAGTGAAGCTATATAAGCTGTATTGCAATTGGTAGACATGCTGGAATGAATGATGGTGTGAATGGGGTGTGTGAGTGGGACTCCCTGCCTGTTGGATGTGGTTCTTGAAACACTGATTCTATAAAGGAACACACTGTTATGTTTACGTATGATATATTTTTGTGATACCTGTGTTTTCCTGTTTGATAATTGGGATGTTTGAAGGACATGTTGTCCTATGGGATGGGGGCGGGAACAGTTGGGGGAGGGACATGAGGGAGGGGGGGGGGAGGGGGTTCTTTTTCTTGTAAAATTGAAAAATGTTTAATAAAAATTATCTGATTAAAAAAAAAAAGAGTTCTGTGATTTTCCTTAACATAAAACTAAAATCGAAGTTTGACAATTTAAGCAGCTTTTATGCCTACTAGTTTGGTGCCTTATACGGCTGCCTACTCCGCCAAGCCTTTGTACCCTCACCCCACCCAGGTTTTATTTGGCAACCAAAAAACTTGCAGGCGATACATCCACCATTGCTTGTAGGCTTTTGTTCTTCAGTTTGCAATGTATAAATGGCCATATGAATAATTCTTTCATTTAGAATCCTCAATCGATGTGCAGTCCAAGTTGTCCTTTAGGATTCCGAAAGGCCACAATTCCAGGAAAGCCCATATGTTGCTTTGAGTGTGTCCAGTGCCCACTGGGCGAGATTACGAATGAGACAGGTAAGATGAACACAATCAGAAGACATTATGTATCATAGATACAGAATTCACTAAAATTTGACTGCCATGTTCTTCTCTAGATGCTGTGGAATGCCAAACATGTTCATGGGACACTTGGCCCAATATCAAGCAGGACATGTGCTTACCAAGAACCATTGAATTTCTCTCCTATGATGAAGGCATTGGTATAAACTTGGCAACCCTATCTATTATGTCTTCTCTTGTTCCCATTGGGATTCTAGCAGTCTTTATTCGGTACAAGATAACACCGATAGTCCGTGCCAATAACTGGTCTCTCAGCTGTCTTCTCCTCATCTCCTTATTTCTATGCTTCCTCAGTTCATTAGCTTTCATTGGATACCCACAACTTGAGAAGTGCCTGCTGCGTCAGGTGGCATTTGGCTTGTCTTTTACTTTATGCATCTCCTGCGTCTTGGCCAAAACCATAACAGTTGTTATTGCTTTCAAAGCCACCAAGCCTGGGACTAGTTTAAGACAATGGACTGGGGTAAAGGTCTCTTACTCAGTCATTGGGATTTGTCTACTCATTCAGATATCGGTCTGTGTGACTTGGCTTTCTTGTTCTCCTCCATTTCCGGAATATGAAACAAAAAAACAATCTGGGATCATCACACTTAACTGTAATGAGGGGTCTTCTTTTGCATTTTGGGTAATGTTGGGGTATCTGGGTCTCCTGGCTGCTATTAGCTTTATTGTGGCCTTCTTGGCCAGGAGACTTCCCGACAGCTTCAATGAGGCCAAGTACATTACATTTAGTATGTTAGCCTTTCTTTGTGTCTGGATATCCTTCATACCAGCAACTCTCAGCTCACACGGGAAGTACACGGTGGCCATGGAGATCTTCGCCATCTTGTCGTCTAGTTGGGCTGTCATCGTTTGTATATTCTTACCCAAATGTTTCATTATACTGTTTCGACCTCAAATGAATGTTAGAGAAAATCTAATAAGGAAAGAACATGGTCATCAATAGGTCATAAAATCCAAGCCCCATCCATGATCTCAACCATATGTGATCACTTTATATTTACCGTCAAACCTTACTAGATGTTTCTCATTGTTACGAGTTTATGTAAACTCTTTAAATCCTAGGTCTTGCAGTTCAGTCTGGTCATTGAGATGTTGTGCAGATTCAAGTCACCATCATCATCAATGTAGACCTCATGTAGACCTCATCAGATAGGATGTGGACAGTGATTTGGATCCATACAATGAGAAGGTTGCATGGCAGAACTCAGTACAGGAAGTGTTGACATTGAGATTCTGCGTTATAATCCATTTTGCTGGCTCTGATACCAATTTTATAAAACACATTTGCACATATAAGACCCACAAAAATATCTTAGCTTATATAGTGGACTAATAAAACTGACTGTGATCAACCTGTATACGTCTTATTTTGTCCTGTGTTGATAATCGCCAGTTATTGGATGTACAGTAAAACACTATCAGCAGCCATTACAGTGCCCATAGCAAGGTCATAGGTAGCAGTCCCGCTTGGGACCTAATGTTTGTAAAGTATCCTACTGTGTGTGTTGTTCATGTTGCCGGATGTGGTACCTCCATGTTTAGCACTTTTGTGTTGTATACCTCATTGTGCTTCCACAATGTATTTATTTGTATTGACAATGTATGGTTAATGTCTTTATGTGCTGGGTGTTCCTGCCGCCTAGTGGTTATTTTGTATAAGTAATAAGACCAGGAGCAAACAGCAGCTATAAGCTTGTATTAGTAGAACCCTTAGATGGTAAAAGGTCCTACTTAGAGATGAGCGAATCTCGAGTCCATCCGAACCTGAACTTTCGGCATTTGATTTGAACTTTCGGCATTTGCTATGTGGAAATCATGGATATAGTCATTGGCTGTATCCATGTTTTCCAGACAACCTTAGAGCTTTATCCAAGTTCAGCAGCCCCCGCTAATCAAATACCAAGCGTTCGGGTTCGGATCGTCTCGAACCCGAACCCGGTTTGCTCATCTCTAGTCCTAATCCTATCAAGCCTGATAGGTAACAGTCAAGTGTGAGGAGCAGCCAGAGCCAAGATCTGTAGACTCCTGGACATGCTTGGAGCTACATCCCCTGTGAAGCATACAGAACTACTCAGCTGAACCAGTCTAGTATCGAAGGGAGATCAAGAGAAAGAAAAATTAAGTCTAGTGAGAAGCTGAGAGGACTACATTTTTCTCTAAGGAGTGCCAGTAGTTGACAGCTTCATCCCAAGCCATCTTAAGATGTTCAAATGCTTCATTGCATTTCAGGACTTGTGGGCTTCAGGCCGGGCCTAGTCATCCACATAGCTAAAAAAAACTATACCTTAGGCTACATTCACATGTTCCGTACCGTGTCCGTATTTGCTGACCCGCTATTAGAGACAGCACTAAGGAGCCATTCATTTTAAACAGCCCTGGTCACTCATTCTGTACATGTTACAGAGCTGTGATCTATGTCACAAAAGATACAGGCAGGTCCTAGTATGGACCCAGAACTGCGGCACAGATCACTATTCTGTATGGGATAGGTCAGTGCATTGTGGACACCCTATGGCTTCCTATGGATGCACCTTCCTTGGGCTGTTCGTAACTACAGGTCCATGGCTACAGACAGCCTACGGAACATGTGAAGAAGGTCGTAACCTGGCCACACCCAACAGCTCTGGGCATTGCAGAATGTCAGTCAGTGCTGCAAGTGTTGGAACCCACCAAGTGCCAACTGGTGTGACAAAAACCCATGGTAGTAAGAACTGTATAGACTGTGACTATTTAACCCTATCCTGGACAGATCAAAGGAGTTGAGAGACCCCCACTACAGAGCTCCCCTGCTTTGGTCAGCTGCTACCAGAATATTGACACTGTTGGTTGCTTTGTGACTATGAACTGTGCATTGTCTTTATTAAGTGGAACAAGTAAATAGAGAGACATTGTTCATTTCAATCTTTATGTCCAGTGTTTCCTTCTACACGTTAACATCAAGGGCAACAGACCTTCCATCATACCGTGCCACAGTATGGCCTCTCAAGCAACCACCGACCCTCAGGAACATCTTCAACTGCAGAGACCCCTTGAGCCCACCTGGCCATGGCACTGTAAAGACCCAGCCAAGCCAAGTTCCTCCTGGACTGTGGCAAGGCATCTCAGGGAGACGAGACTTCACTCAATGCCACATAGGATCATAAATGATACGGGATAGGTGGAGAACTGTGTTAGATTCTGCATAGTGGCCCGGGACCTTTACGTTACTGCTCTGTTTATTGGGTTGTCAGCCAGCTATCCACGATCCCCCAGTCAAGATCCAAGATCAATATCTTAAAAGGAGACTACCTAGAATGTATACGAGCCAGAACTAACCCACTAACTGGATAGTAAAAGTGGGGTGGGGACCATTGCGCGGGCATGGGAGGGGCGCGAGTGTAATTGTAGTCAAATAAATTTTCAGTCATTGATTTATATGATTCTTGGAAAAATATGCGAGACTCAGGTTAATCGATTGAAACATCTAGCTACTGGTGCTGGAGATTAACGGGGCGACAATCCTGTTTGGTCAGTTAAACAATGCATTTGTCAGGGGTTTCCTTAGAGACCTTTCTATAGGGTATTAAAAGCATTCAAAATCAGAGCCCTTATGTCTTATATGGATGTTCTCTACCTGTTTGCATGGGATTCCATGCACATCCTTAAAGGGGTACTCCCGTGAAAAATTCTTTTAAATCAGCTGGTGTCAGAAAGTTATATAGATTTCCAATTTACTTCTATTAAAAAATCTCCAGTCTTCCAGTACTTGTGAGCTGCTGTATGTCCTGCAGGAAGTTGTTGAATCTCTCTGGTCTGACAGAGGACTCTCTGCTTCCACCTGCCACCTTAAATTGAATGCACAAGCAGATACATGGCTTTAAGATTTTTAAGAGGCCGTGGTCCTTTATTTGAACCGCAGCCCGTCTGTTCCCGGTTACCTGTATGTCCCCAGTGTGATGAAACATCTCCCCTCTGTGACGTGGCTCCATTGATTCTAATATAGTCGCATCACAGAGGGGAGGGCAGATCGTCACACTTGGGGCAGGTTGGCCCGCCTCCAGAGCTTCAGGCCTGGGCGGTAACGGAACAGACCGGCGCCGTGCGTGGGGACCAGGCTGCGGTTCAAGAAAAGGACTGCGCACCGGCATCCGCGCTCCAGTGCGGGTCTATTGATGTAAAAATCTTAAAGCGATGTACCTGCTGGTACATTCGTTTTAACTGTCCAAAACAATACCTATAGAAAACCTCTAACCTCTGACGCAGAGAGTACTGTGTCAGAATGAAAAGAAAAGACCACTTCCTGCAGGACATACAGCAGCTGATAAGTACTGGAAAACTTGAGATTTTTAAATAAAACAATTTACAAATCTACATAATTTTCTGACACCAGTTGATTTGAAAGGAAATATTTTCTGCCAGATTACCCCTCTAAGGCCCTCAACTGGTCAATTATCGTCTGAAGGATACACTCATTGCCGATGTAAAAGGGACAGCGATAAGACAAGAAATGAAAAAATGCTCACTCGTCGGCTGATCGCATTACTTGTGCAGTCGGTTCAATCATCGCTATTTGGCAGCAAATTTACCCATGTAAACAGGAATGAGTGGCTGGCTTAAATGGGCCACACGAACTATCCAGCTATTGTTTGTGTGACCTGGCTGCACATTTGGTGGAGTCTTGTAAAGGCTCTAAAAAGGAGCCCCAATCGATCTGACTGACGCTTGGGCCCATAAAAACATTGATTCGATTCTAACACCACTTACCCCACATTCATTTTCTCAATTGTTAATGACTGAAGGAAATCCCATCTGACGGCCATGTGATGGCTATAGTCCCGAGACATCTCCCGTCCCTTTGGTACTTGTTAACTAAGGACTCATGTGTAATTCATGTAACATTTTATCCCCCTGGGCAGCTCTTCATATAAAAAGAGAGAACACAACCTAACAATCACTAGTGGGGGCTGAGAGAGTGGAACACCGTGCTTCTTGCATTCATACTCCTTGAACCCCTCTTGCTGTCTTCTTCACTTTTGTTGTCAGTTTCTAATTTTCCTACAATTTTCTTTGTCTTCACTAAAGCTATCTTAAAGCATTAACGTCCCCTATCTATTCCCAGCCTCGGAAGGCTATGCTGGTTACTTTCCTCTTGAAACCAGTTGTGTTATTATGTGGTGCCCTTTTCTTCCAGAGGTTGACTCGAGGCTTGTTACTCTTAGCTTGTCTCCTTATTCTAAGTGCTGGAGGAGTTGCCATAGACCACAGGTGCAAGGTCCAGGGGTCCAATATTTCTGGCCTGTATCGAGATGGAGACATTATCATTGGTGGCATATTCCCTGTCCATGTGTATAGGACCTACCATGAGTTGACTTTCAAAAACCCACCACCCCCTGTGACCTGCAACACGTGAGTAGAGAGTCCTGTACTGTATGCTCAGATCTTTATTCATGTTCTGAAAATGTATCTTCTGTATGACC
The DNA here is from genome assembly GCF_027789765.1 of Dendropsophus ebraccatus. NCBI lineage: Eukaryota > Metazoa > Chordata > Amphibia > Anura > Hylidae > Dendropsophus > Dendropsophus ebraccatus. Next base: position 222,385,988 of record NC_091454.1, read on the forward strand.
AGGAGCCCTTGTGCCAATATGGTAAAAGGCAAATGGTGGGTAGATGCCCAGATTTTTCATGGGGGAACAGTAACTTCAAAATGTAAAAATTTACACAAGCTTATGATTCCGTTCTATTTGGTTCCAGTTTTTCTCTAAAGCCCCACTTAGTGGTTCAAAGATTTTTGTATCTTCTACAATACCCCGTCTTAATGGCTACTTTCGGAACATGGCTCCACACTGTGTATGAATAGGTTGAAGCAGGACTAAGGTCCTTATGCCTGGCTTATTAATATTGCTTGCATTTATTTTTCCTGCAGGTTTGTACCTCTCACATTCCAATGGCTCCAGTCCCTGCTCCTGGCGGTCACAGAGATCAATAGATCTGACCATCTTCTCCCCAACCTGACCTTAGGGGTCCATCTATCAGACTCTTGTGCATCACCAGGCAGAGCTCTAGAAGGAGCTAACTGGCTTCTTACTGGAAGTGGTCACAGCTCTGTACCAAACTTCCAATGTCACAGCAAATATACAGCATTAGGTGGAGTGATCGGGGACTCAAGCTCTGCCAGTTCACTACCATTGGCCAGACTTCTCGGACTTTACCGTTACCCACAGGTGAATGTTGGATATTGTTTTTTATTCTTCCAATTTGCAATTTCACGCTGTCATAAGAACCATCAAGTACTGTGGTCGCGGTGGGGGTGGGACAGGTTTGGGTAGCTATTAGATTCTTCATCCCTTTGCATCCCACCACCACCTAGAGTACTGAACTGTGTGTGGGCCCCAGACTAAGGGCCCTATTACACAGAACTATAATCAGCCGAATCTACTCGATTCAGCCGATTATCGCTCCATGTAATAGACACAACAATCCTGTGCTCTGTATCCGTCCAGGCACCGCACGCTGCCGCTCAGCCAATCACTGACTGAGAAGGACCGGGCCCAGTAAACCGTTTTCAATATTGATCGGGCCTTGTATTAGGACCCTAATAGTGAACTACTGTTTATTAACTCTTTCAGGGCCTGCTGGCTTGAGGAGTAAATTAGGGTTCCTGCACTTTTTGAAAAGTACCTGTGATGGACTTCTTTTTGTACCTTTTTGTAAAAAGCCTAATAAAAAGTAAGATGTCAGCTTTAAATGGTCTCTTTGAATAAACGTTTAAACGTTTCTAGGCTCTATAAGGGGTTAGTCATTGACTAACTGGGTGCAGGAGAGACCATTTAATCCCTTCTGGATGGGAGGTATTTTACATACTTTTTCCCAGGGATCATTGCTCTTAAGACTCCCTACTCTTTAGGGCTCCCCAAAGAGAATCACTAATACCCCAGGTTGCATTATGTATTTAGTCTTGGACCATTTGACAAACCATCATCAAAACTCAAAAAAAAAAAAAATTACAAATTATATCTGTGACCAATAAGAAGCCAGTTCAAGCCTTGGGTATGGTAACCTGCATTGGCTCCATTAGATTACTATGCACCAGGTTTGGAGTACTTTTTTACTGCTTGTTGCTGGGTGTTAATATGGGTAGGAGCAAACAATCTGAGGTAAGGGTAAAGGTTTGGTACCCAACTTGGAGGTCTTATGTATCAGATTGAAAAACACCAAACATGTAGTCACGTCATTAATATGCAAGAATATTATCTCTCTATTTCCTTGCAGATAAGTTATTTTTCCACAAGCTCCATCCTAAGTGATAAGACACAGTTCCCGTCCTTCTTCAGGACTGTTCCTAGTGATACCTTTCAGTCACATGGGCTTGCACAGCTTGTGGCCTTTTTTGGCTGGACTTGGGTTGGACTGATGGCAGAGGACTCTGACTATGGACTTGAAGGTATTAGGGCCACCAAGAAAGAAATTATGAGGTCTGGGGCCTGTGTTGCCTTCACAGAATACATCCTGACTAGCAGACCTGATCGAAATGCTCCACACCTTTCAAAAGTAATTGCAGACTCGAATGCTGTTGCTGTTGTTGTCTTCTCTAGTGGGTCTAATCTTCTACCGGTAGTGGAGGAACTGCTGAGACGTAACATCACAGGGAAGATTTGGATAGCTAGTGAGTCGTGGTCAACATCAGGCCTGGTCTCCAAAGGTAAGTATTGGGAAATACTCCAGGGGACTCTCGGATTTGCGTTACACAGTGGACAAATTCCAGGATTCAAAGAATTCCTAAGTGCTTCTAACCCCTTGAAGACCCCAGATGATATCTACTTATTGGAATTTTGGGAAGTAAACTTTGGCTGCAGATGGGAAACACCAGGAGTTGTTTTGCCAAACGGCACCAGAAGATGTACAGGTCAGGAATCTCTTGCAGACACCTCCAACACTATCAGTGTCCTAAGAGTCACTTACAGTGTCTACATTGCAGTATATACTTTGGCATGGGCACTAAATGATATCATCACTAATAGACGAAAAGACTGCATAGTTTCACTGGAAACATGCATGGAGCTCCTATCTTATCATCCTTGGGAGGTATTTTCATCTCTTACGTTGTTATTATTATACTTTTATACTTTTATTGGTGATGGTTTATTTTAGCAGGATTGTACATAGATAAGACAGGTCCTCAGAGTAAATATCCAACTGACTAACACCAGCTCAGCACACCTTTCCCTTCCCCAATCCCAGTGTACCATAAGACATCCCACAAGCCTGTTTTCTATTGAGAGAACATCCTGTACAGTTGTATAACACCAAAGTCAAAGGGAATGGGATCCATTTATGACAAATCCACATAGTCCAAGACCTTGTTTTAGGCACCAAGACAGCAAGTTTTCTAGTTCAAGAGATAACCAGCTGGTACGCATACTAGACGTGTCAATGTCCAGGGACTATCACTAAACATCTCAAAAAGAGTTGTCAGCTGACTAAATGTGCTTCAAGTGCCATGGCCCATTCAAGTCCGACTTCCACTAATTTTATAACCGATTTGATGGTCTATTTAAAGGATAGACTCATCAATTTTGCAGTTCCAAAGAACTCCTTAAGAATGCATCGTATACATTACAGTCACCCCTTTATGCTATTAAAAAACAGGGTATGACGTATTACAGAGACATGGAAATATGACTCTTCATACACATCCTATGACATTGCTGCCACCACACTAGTGCTGTCAAACCAGCCAATTTTGGTGGTATCAGCCAATAATCTTTACAGTATACCTAAGACATCAGATTACCAGTAGGTGGCACCAAGATGTCAGGGTCAATAAATAACAATCCTACGTCTCTTGGCCCTACTAGGGAGCTTGGATATCCACTGAGACCAAACATTGACACTGTGATGGCCCTTTCATCATAAAGGGAGCTCCCAATCACAAAGACCAAATGTGGTCCTATTAAATTGACCCGAGAAAGAATGTGTTAACTCTCCCGGGACCTTGCCTTGATTTGTTCTCTCTTAGCAAGATCCCATATGATATAAGAAATGCTATGGATTTTTTTAGATCATCCGTTCTATGAGATCTGTTTACTTCACTACTTCTGATGACCGAGAGATTTACTTTGATTCCAATGGAGACTTTCCAGCAGTCTACGATATTGTGAACTGGAAACTTGAACCCCAGGGAAATGTTCAGCAGGTGAAGGTGGGCAGCTATGATGGAAGTGCCATTCAAGGGAAGAAATTTGTGGTGAACACCAGCGCCATTCAATGGACAAGAAGGCAAAAACAGGTATTGCTCATATGGTACTGATAAATTGGCATAATTCCTATAACTTTGCAGATAGTTTTCCTTACGTATTTCATACTGACCTTGAGTTCTACTGTGTGTTGTACATGATGAATTATATAGAATTTATTATTATTTCATATATTCTTACTTTTGCTGCTTTTATCCTTTCCAGGTCCCAGTCTCTACCTGCAGTCACAGTTGTCCACCAGGCTTCCGAAAAGCTGCAATACCTGGAAAGCCTGTGTGCTGCTTCCAATGTATTCAGTGTTCTTCAGGAGATATTTCTAATCAGACAGGTACTTCAATGGACCACTAACCCTTAGACTGAAGTCTTAATATACTTATAACTTATAAAGATGAATATGTATTCCCAACATTGTATTTCTAATGCAATGGCTGCATTCACACATCCGTAGCCCTCTCTGCAGCCATGAACCTAAAGCTACAAACTGGACTATGGATGTACACTATAATAATTATAGTTGATTTGTGCCAAAAATATGGGCCGCACAATGGCTTGCCCATTTTTTTTCTTTTTTTTTTTGGTCATGGTTTGCAGCCCGAATGTGGAACCTGTCACCACAACAGACTCTTTTTAGATTGAAGGATCTGTATGGTGTCCTACCGAAACTAACTTGTGGCAGCAGGGCTATGGAATAGGCCCAAAAAGCTTCACTTGTGAAGATATAGGATTTCCATCTTAATGGACAATATGTCATTGTAGGTCAATGTGCATAGATATAAATTCAATACGTGGCTCAGAATTCTTATGAATTATTCATCTCCCCTATTCTAGATTCCAATGACTGTTTCCGATGTCCATTGGACCAGTGGCCAAATGTTCTACAGAACCAATGCCTCCCAAAAGCGGTGGAGTTCCTTTCCTTTGAAGAGCCTTTAGGAGGAACTTTGATGGCCACCAGTATTACATCCTCTACAATCCCCATTGCCTTATTGGGACTTTTTATCCGTTATAAGACTACTCCAATTGTTAGAGCCAATAACTATTCCATAAGTTGTCTTCTCCTGTTGTCCATCTCTCTCTGCTTTTTGTGCTCATTAACATTTATTGGTTATCCACAACATGAGAAATGTCTTCTCCGGCAGGTGGCATTTGGCATGGTCTTTTCCTTATGTATTTCCTGTGTCCTGGCTAAAACCGTCATCGTTGTTATAGCCTTCAAAGCCACCAAGCCAGATAGCAGCTTAAAAAAATGGACTGGTGCAAAAACATCCTACATTGTCATAGGGTTGGGTGTTCTTACTCAGCTTTGTGTTTGCGTGATGTGGTTGTCCCTTTCTCCACCGTTCCTAGAGCATGACATGTTCAGCCTACCTGGAGTGATCATAGCTAATTGTAATGAAGGGTCTCCTATTGCTTTTTGGTGTATGCTTGGATACTTGGGATTTCTTGCTACCATCAGCTTCGTCCTTGCTTTCCTAGCCCGAAGACTTCCTGATTCCTTCAATGAGGCCAAATTCATTACTTTCAGCATGTTGGCCTTTCTAAGCGTTTGGGTGTCCTTTATACCAGCGTACCTTAGCGCTCGAGGTAAGTATACCTCAGCCATGGAGATATTTGCCATACTGTCATCAAGTTGGGCATTGGTCATATGTATCTTCATGCCCAAGGGCTATATTATCCTTTTTAGACCAGAGCTTAACACCAAAGACAATTTGATGGGGAAGGGTAAAAAATAAGACAAGAAGAGTAAAAAAGGAGTAACATAGCTAACATCATTGTGGACATGGAACAAAATTAACTACCCCTATATGACTAATATTAAATCTTCAACTTAAATTAAAAAGAAAATAGAGATATCCCAAGTCTCTGCCAATGGCAGGTGTCAGAAGAAGGACGTATCAGGCATGTTGGATTTCAATATCTGATCCGATCCCTTGTTCTTGTTCGACATAAGTTGTAAATAGAGGTGTACTGTATATGTATGGGAGTTGGGAGGATACACACAGCTATTTAAGGTCTTAAGACTACAATAATTAAATTTTAACAGTCTAATAAATGAACATGTATCAGTAAATAAAGTTATTTTACTATCTCTCTGTGGTCCTTCATGCTTTTCTTTTACTTTTGATGAAACTGTCTCCTGTCCTGTTGTCTACATTACCCCACTTCCTGCCTAGTGTACATTCTATAATACACTTCCTGTTCCTATTGTACACTCTGGCTGGTAATTCAGCCATCTCTATCTCCCTTACACTACATGTTCTTGACTATAACACCACTCACAGGAGCTTCCTGCATAGCAGAGATTAGTAAGAGTTGGATAAATCCTGAGTCTGTATCTGACCAGGTGTATAATCTACATGAAGCATGGAAGATAATAAAATATGAAAGATAATGTAATTACAAATTACAAAAAAAATACTTGGATACATTGGCCGCAGTATGTATCTGGACTTGTGAAATTAATCTATGAGCCTCATTATAGTACCTCTATATAAAAAAAATTATTACAGCAATGAGTAATCTAATCCTATGGAGGTTTGTGGGCTCAACTGAAGATCATGCTATCCTAAGACATATCCTCAAGTACACCCGGGAGAAAACATTCATCAATGAGACCTTTTATCTCCGCAGGGAGAAGGTTGGGTGTAGGTGGGCCAAGATGAAGGCTCATACTGGCCACTAGCAGGCAGCTCCATGTTACCAGAGTAGTATAGCCCTCAGAAGGCCGGTGACTCTTGCCCCCTATGTCTTTGGACAGAGGGTCCTCGGTCTGGATGAAATTTGCCCCCTTATGGATAGAGACTCTAAGGGTTTAGAGTACTGTTGATTGCATTACTTTTACTGCCCATTCTGTCTTTGTCATGCACACATTTAGGTTAGGAACCCTACTCGCCTGTGTTGATTTTCTTGGCAAGATTCCGATGGCTGTCTGAGGAGCACAAGAAGGAGGAGGGAAGGCAAGGCTTACCCCTAGTGTAGGCTTTCATCTTAGATAGTGACTAGGAGGTGGCAGGAGGACATAATCCATTAGTCAGGGGTACCTCGGCTTGGCACACCATTTTTACACAAAACTTTTCTTTTCTTTAGTAATAGAGGTTGTTGGGGGGGGGGGGCTCTTCCATAAAGCTACAAGGAGTAATCAGCACTGCAGAGAGGATGATTACCATAATCTGAGCATCATATTGTCTATATTTTCTATCAAGCCTGGTGCATGGGGCCTAGCTCTAAGGTACACAAAAAAAATCTGGTAAAGCAAAGCGGCAAAACAGAAAAAACTTCTTTCAAACAAGGTTTTCTCTACATTTGCTATAGACTGGAAGAAATAACCCTAATAACCCAGTTTTTGAGGCCTTTGTATAACCCCTTCAATAAAACATTGAAGTCCTTTAGCCCATGGACATGAACAGCTTCAGTCACTAGGTCCACCAGAACAAATTATTTTAAGGGCCCAACCTCGACCTTTGCAGAATTTGCCATGTTCAGTTATAACTTCATCTACAGCTCAAATTAACTACAAGATTTATGATGTTTGTATTAGACTCTAGTCATTTATTGCTAAAGGGGCCCCAATATTGGGAGTTGGTGTTTGAGAGAATAAAATGGTAAAGTGAAATTTAAGAGGCTATAAAGATGGCTACAGTGTGGAAGTCTAGTTCCTGGTGTGTTTAACCATTATATTACATCATTCCAAAAGTGAGCGTTCATTTTGAGAGTCTTACAGAGGTTAAAATGTCTTTGTGTTCTTCAAGTGGAACCAAACTTAACCAAACACACTGATATACGTCATAACTTAGTCTACTGCCCTAAACCTTGGATGTAGCTATTGGAGGTGAAAAGGTAGCATTGCTAGCCAGGCACTGTGGTCTAAGAGGACCAAGAGGCCCCTCTGCCAAAAAAAAGAAGAAACTAGTAGTATACTGTAAATATATGCTATGTAAGGCCTTGGTCAGAAGATGGTCCAAAAATTGGGGCACCAACCATGGACATCCCTCATGTAGCCAATAGCTCAGAGATTTTCATGTTTTGTAGCTCTACTATGGACTACACCATTGAATTCTCCCATTACCTGCAGACCGTGTGCTGTTTTGGCCCTGAACCACCAGGTTAGGGCAGTGCATGGCTAGAATTCCCCTTACGGAGTTCTCCTTACACCCATACTCTCATAAGGTGGCAGTACATCTTCAGTAGCATACAGTACATAGAAGAAAGGGGACTTCATAACAAACATCAAAATGGACCAGTAGAAGAACCAGAAGAACAAACCAGAACCCAGTAGCAGCACATGATCTGTCTCTATGGTTTTCCCACTTAACATACTATAAAATTATGGTGATGGTGGAAGCAGACCATTACCTATAGATGGCAGGAGTAACAGCCGGGGGTCAGAGGTAACCCATTTGTGGCCATTTAACACTTAACATTGTGATAGAAATAGATAGTGACCATTGAATCTGTTATATCAACAAGATCACAGGGGAGGTCAGTTGTTATCGCAGCCATGAACCTTACAAAGGCCCCTGCATGTGCCATCTGTATTTGGTAGTTGTGTCTGTCCAGGAAAAAGTTGTGTCTTAAAGGCCAATAGGCCACATGGTTTCTTACGAGCTGAATGGGCAGCAGAGTATCCCCTATTCTTCCAATAGATGGGAGACCCCCCCCCCCCCATTTATTTTATAGTATATGCTGTCCATATGCCAAAAATATCTCCTCTTTAAGTTTTATTGCACTTTATTACACCTTCTTACATTTCCCTTACTATGTTCTTCTATGGTATTGCTATCGTGTTGCATTGGCTCAATACATTTGATTTCTGACTATTTCATCATGAATTATCAATGGTTAATAGTCAAATGACACTGTGGGCTCTGCTACCCCTGCCTCAGCTGGGATACTGTAATCACGGTATACACTGGGAGGTAATTGTGTGTGAGATATCAGTTTATAGACAAGTCTCAGTGTTTAGCTCCTCGCACTCCCAGGAGGAGCCATCAGAGGAAGCAGATGTCTGGCAGAGGCTGTAATGACGGATAATTACCCCTCCTCCCCAGCTGCTGCGCATCACCTCACCAGGGGGACCCTGGGTAATAGGCCTGGGATAGTGCGCGAAATGACTGACGTGTATCCACCCTGGAGAGGAGCTCCCCATACATAGGCTGCACTTACTACAACTCTCCATACGATGCTCATTGCCACCAAATACACCGTCATTATATTCAATGAAACCTGCGCCCCGAGGGGCCCCCACAGGGAAGATTATTATTTTTCACAGGAAGATTGCTATTTTCATGATTATTATGTGAATAAAGAGACATCGTATATAGAAACATATAATTATTACATTTCTATTTTATGTATTCATCATGTATTATAGGATTATAGGTGTATTGTTATGTATTATAGGGTTATATGTGTATAATTATGTATTATAGGGTTATAGATGTATTATTTATTACATGAATATACGTGTATTACAGAATTATAGATGTATGCATTGCATGATTATGCTCAATGTATTTTGTATTACTTTATTTTATATGTGTTATAATTTATTATATATATATATATATATATATATATATATATATATATATATATCTGTATTATAGTATTAGATGTGTGATTATGTATTATAGGATTATATATGTATATTGTATTTTTTATTTTATACTATATATATCATAGAAGTATAATCATGTATTATAGGATTATAGATGTAATTTTATTATTACATTAATATATATACAGTGGTGCCTTGGATTACGAGCATAATTCGTTCCGGGACGGTGCTTGTAATCCAAATCCACTCTTAAACCAAAGCAAATTTTCCCATAACAAATCACAGAAATGCAGACAATTGGTTCCACACTCCAAAAATAATGATTTATTATTCTGAATAACATGTAAAATTAATGAAACAAACATTCAGAAACAGCAGAATCTGTGATATTATAAGTTACTGTACAGTAATGGAGAGGATGGGAAACACAAGGGCGGACAGAGACTGCAGGGAGCATGTAGGAATGAGCAGGGCAGATGTGGGCACATACATACAGCGCTCTCTGTCCGGGAAGAGAGGGGTTACAGTTATGGAGAGATTACCCCCACAGTCCTGTCCTCTGATGTAAGCCCCAGCCTGAAGTGGATCTGGTATGATTTGGAAGGTGAGAAAGACCTTCTGGGTCTGAGTACAGGGCTGTAGACCCTGCTATGCAGACCATTCCCCTCCTCCATGCGCGCTCCCACAGTACAGGGAGCTCTTAAACCAAAGCAATGCTCTTAAACCAAGTCATAATTTTGAAAAACTGTGAGCTCTTATATCAAATTGCTCTTAAACCAAGTTACTCTTAAACCAAGGTACCACTGTATTTATATATATAAAACATATACAGTATATGTATGTGTACATAAAAACTGTATTACAGAATTATAGATTGATTATGTATTATAGGGAAATATTTTTATTAAACATATTATTATTATTATTATTATTATTATTATTATTATTATTATTATTATTATTATTATTATTATTATGTTTTATAGGATATTGCCTTCATTATTGTCAGATACTACTATGTATGTATAAATCCCAATACACACCAGTTTGTAACACAGGACATTGGTCATTATCTGTAAAGCTATGCAGAATTACAACAGAATTACATAGATCCTACATAAACTTTCAAAACAACAACCTATAAACATCATGGGGTTACTTAAAATTATTATTTTTATTTTTATTTTTTTTGCTATAACAATATCTAAAAAATTCATAGAGATTAAGAAGACAACACTTATAATAGATAGAGAGGTGACATAGGACAATAGTAATTCATAACTGTGGGCAGTATATAGCACTTTAAGTAGAGAACACAAAATCTCATCTACACCTGCACTAATAACAGCCAAGAAAAATGTGGCTTCCTGAACCAATGATGCAAAAACATCTCTTATGTGATTATCCTGATCACCTGGTTAGACCATGTATGTGTGGTACCTATATACCAGTGAGGCCTAGTACCTGTGGTTACCTATATACCAGTAAGGCCTAGTACCTTGGGTGACCTGGATACCTTTAAGGCCTAGTACCTTGGGTGACCTGGATACCTGTAAGGCCTAGTACCTGTGGTGACCTAGATACCAGTGAGGCCTAGTACCTTGGGTGACCTGGATACCTTTAAGGCCTAGTACCTTGGGTAACCTGGATATCAGCGAGGCCTAGTACCTGTGGTGACCTAGATACCAGTGAGGCCTAGTACCTTGGGTGACCTGGATACCTCTAAGGCCTAGTACCTTGGGTGACCTAGATACCAGTGAGGCCTAGTACCTGTGGTGACCTAGATACCAGTGAGGCTTAGTACCTTGGGTGACCTGGATACCTTTAAGGCCTAGTACCTTGGGTGACCTGGATACCAGTGAGGCCTAGTACCTGTTGTGACCTAGATACCAGTGAGGCCTAGTACCTGTGGTGACCTAGATACCAGTGAGGCCTAGTACCTGTGGTGACCTAGATACCAGTGAGGCCTAGTACCTGTGGTGACCTAGATACCGGTGAGGCCTGGTATCTGTGGTGACCTAGATACCAGTGAGGCCTAGTACCTGTGGTGACCTGGATACCAGTGAGGCCTAGTACCTGTGGTGACCTAGATACCAGTGTGGCCTAGTACTTGTGGTTATTTGGATATTCATAAGGACTAGTAGCTGTGGTTACCTGGATATTTATAAGGCCTTGTACCTGTAGTTACCTGGCTATTCATAAGGACTAGTATGTGTGGTTACCTGGATATCCATAATAACTAGTATGTGTGGTTACCTGGATATTCATAAGGCCTAGTACCTGTGGTTTCCTGGATATTTATAAGGACTAGTATGTGTGGTCACCTGGTTATCCATAAGGCCTTATATCTGTGGATACCTGGATACAAGTGAGGCCTAGTACTTGTCGTCACCTGAGCACCAGTGAAGTCTAGAACCCCTGGTTGCCTAAATACCAATAAGGCATAGTAATGCTTGGAAACCATTAAAGCTTATTACTTCTAGTTACCTGCATACTAGTGAGGCCTGTTACCTCTGGTTATGAGACATAGTATCTGCTATTACCAGGTTACCAAAGAGGCCTAGTACCTGTTATTATATGGATACCACTAAGGTGTAATACGTGTGGTTACCTGGATGCCAGTGAGACCTTATACCCGTGGCTACTCAGATATTCATAAGGCCTGGTAATTGTTGTTATTTGAATACAAGTGAGGCCTAGTACCTATAGTTACCTACATACCACTGAGGCCTTATACATCTAGTTACCTGGATATACACAAAGCCTAGTACATAAAGTTACCTGGACATCTATAAGGCCCAGTACCTGTGGTTACCTGGATATCCATAAAGCCTAGTACCTGTGGTCACCTGGATATCCATAAAGCCCAGTACCTGTAGTCACCTGGATATCAATGAGGCCTAGTACCTGTGGTTACCTGGATACCAGTGAGGCCTAGTGCCTGTGATTTCTTAGATACCAGTAAGGCCTAGTGCCTGTGATTTCTTAGATACTAGTAAGGCCTAGTACCTATAGTTACCTACATACCACTGAGGCCTAGTACATCTAGTTACCTGGATGCCAATAATGCATTTTATCTGCTATTACCAGGTTACAAGTGCATAGTTGCCAACAGTTCCGGTTTTGCCGGAGACAGCTGAGGAGACAGCCCCAGCAAAACAATGTCCCGGGTATGTCCCGGGAAGCTCTGCCCCTGTCGCAAGAAGCCCTGCCCACTTCCAGTGCAAATTATGTCACTCATGCAGAGCAGGGAGAGGAGTCTCTGGGGGACTAGAGGAACCATACTGGTGAGGTAAGTATAGCTTTTTGGTGTTTTAAATACAGATAAAGGGACAAAAGGATGCTGAACGGGGTACTGGTATGATGATGAAGGTGGAAGTAGTATGATGATGGAGGGGCAGGAGGATGAGAGGGGTAATACTATGATGATGGAAGGGCAGGAGGATGAAGGGGGTAGTAGTATGATGATGGAGGGGGAAGGAGGAGTAGAGGGGTAGTACTATGATGATGGAAGGGCAGGAGGATGAAGGAGGTAGTATGATGATGGAGGGGCAGGAGGATGATGAAGGGGTAGTAATATGATGATGGAAGGGCAGGAGGATGAAGGAGGTAGTAGTATGATGATGGAGTGGCAGGAGGATGATGAAGGGGTAGTAATGTGATGCTGGAGCGGCAGTAGGATGAAGGGGGTAGTAGTATGATGATGGAGCAGCAGTAGGATGAAGGGGGTAGTAGTATGATGATATGGTGTGCAGCTGCATCATATGGGTACAAACTACCAGTATGTACAGTCAGTCAGTAGAATGCTATCTCTGAGTCTCAGCCTGCTCTGAGTGGGGTTTGTAATATACTGGGGACCTGAAACTGGGGTGCGTAATATACTGGGGACCTAATACTGGAAAGTGTTATATACTGGGGACCTAATACTGGAGTGTGTAATATACTGGGGACCTAATACTGGGGTGTGTAAGATACTGGGGACCTGATACTGGGGTGTGTAATATACTGGGGACCTAATACTGGGATGTGTAATGCTCCCTTTGTATTGTTCGGACTGTAAATTCTAACTGGAAAATTCTGAACCCACACCCATGATAGGCCACACCCCACCAAGACCACACCCACAATAAGTAACACCCCTTTTAAACCCTAAAGTGTCCCTGGAAAAACATTTTAAATGTTGGCAACTATGCCATTGAGACCTAGTAACTGTTAATATATGGATACCACCTGACCTGAATATCAGGGAGGCCCAGTACCTGTGGTTACCTAGATAGCCATAAGCATCTAATCGTCCCGGATCCAGCAGGACAGTCAAGATTTTGGGGTGAGATCCCACCATCCTGGGACAACCACCATTTGTCCCGCTCCCCAGCGCCGAAGTCAGCACCAGGTGTTGCTGCCGCCAAGTGCTGACAGGGGGGCTTACTACCAGAGGGACAGTACTTATATGGGGGGGGGGGCGCTTACTACCAGAGGGACAGTGCTTACATGGGGGAGCTTACTACTAGAGGGACAGTGCTTACATGGGGGACCTTACTACTAGAGGGACAGTGCTTACATGGGGGAGCTTACTACTAGAGGGACAGTGCTTACATGGGGGACCTTACTACTAGAGGGACAGTGCTTACATGGGGGAGCTTACTACTAGAGGGACAGTGCTTACATGGGGGAGCTTACTACTAGAGGGACAGTGCTTACATGGGGGACCTTACTACTAGAGGGACAGTGCTTACATGGGGGAGCTTACTACTAGAGGGACAGTGCTTACATGGGGGACCTTACTACTAGAGGGACAGTGCTTACATGGGGGAGCTTACTACTAGAGGGACAGTGCTTACATGGGGGAGCTTACTACTAGAGGGACAGTGCTTATGTGGGGGGCTTACTACTAGTGGGACAGTGCTTACTGAGGGAGGGGGGCTTACTACCAGAGGACATTGCTTACATAGGGGGCTTACTACCAGAGGACATTGCTTACATAGGGAGCTTACTACCAGAGGACATTGCTTACATAGGGAGCTTACTACCAGAGGACATTGCTTACATAGGGAGCTTACTACCAGAGGACATTGCTTACATGGGGAGCTTACTACCACAAGGACAGTGATTATATAGGGGGGCTTACTACCAGAGGGGCAGTGCTTACATGGGGGGGGATTACTATCAGAGGAACAGTGCTTACATGGGGGGTACTTACTACCAGAGGGACAGTGATTATATAGGGGGGCTTACTACCAGAGGGACAGTGCTTACATGGGGGGGGGCTTACTACCAGAGGGACAGCGATTAGAAAGGGGGGCTTACTACTAGAGGGACAGTGCTTACATGGGGGGGGCTTACTACCAGAGGGACAGCGATTAGAAAGGGGGGCTTACTACCAGAGGGACAGCGATTAGAAAGGGGGGCTTACTACCAGAGGGACAGCGATTAGAAAGGGGGGCTTACTACCAGAGGGACAGCGATTAGAAAGGGGGGCTTACTACCAGAGGGACAGTGCTTATATGGGGGGGAGGTACTTACTACAAGAGGGACAGTGCTTATATGGGGGGGAGGTACTTACTACAAGAGGGACAGTGCTTAAATGGAGGTGAGGCTTACTATCGAAGGACATTGCTTACATGTGCGTGTGTGTGTGGGGGGGGGTTACTACCAAAGGACATTGCTTACATGGGGGTGGGGCTTACTACCAAAGGGACAGTGCACTACCAGAGGGACAGTGCTTACAGGGGGGGGGGCTTACTACCAGAGGAAAAGTGCTTACATGAGGGGGGGATACTAGGGGATACCACCAGGGTACAGTGCTTATATCAGGGGCTTAATACCAGAGGGACAGTGCTTACTGAGGGGGGCTTACTACCAGAGGGACAGTGCTTATATGTTGAAAGGGAGGGGGGGGCGATTTCTACCAGAGTTCATTGCTTACATGGGGGGGGTTACTACCTAAAAGGGACAGTGCTTACATGGGGGGGGGTTACTACCAAAGGGACAGTGCTTACATGGGGGGGTTCTTACTACCAAAGAGACAGTGCTTACAGGGGGGGGGGGCTTACTACCAGGGAACAGTGCTTATATGGCGGCTTACTACCAGAGGACAGTGCTTACAGGGGGGGGGGCTTACTACCAAAAAGGGACAGTACTTACATGGGGAAGGGTGGTTCTTACTACCAAAGGGACAGTGCTTACATGGGGGGGGCTTACTACCAGGGGACAGTGCTTACATGGGGGCTTACTATCAAGGGACACTGCTTACATGGGGGGGCTTACTACCAGGGGATTCAAAATTAGTCCTTTAATAAATCTCCAACAACCTCCACCAAAAGTGATTTACTATTGCATTTAATATTACTACTGCACATGTCAGAATCCTTCATAGAATACATGAATGCATCATCTAGTAATGCAGAAGCACTGACAGTCTATTTCACTGATTAGTGGAATGAACGTGAATCTCACTCAAATTTATCTGAACCTGAGCATGTGGCATTTGATTAGTGGTGGCTGTTAAAGGGTAAATTTAGCAGTTTTCATATCTTATTTTATATCATACGTCATGGTGCTTGTTCCAGTAGAAAGTGATCTTTTATCATCTGCGGATTGTGCTATATGGGCGGGGCTTAATAGCCCACCCACAATGCCACAGTTAGCCCCGCCCCTGGTGACAGCATCTGCACATAGGCCCCCCCCCCTTACGCGACCTAGAGGGGGTGGGGCCTACACCTTTAGGCTGGCCTGTTCCAATGGCCATCGAGGGGCGGGGCCTATGCACTGATGGCGTAACGTGGGGCGGGGCCAACATTGACGTTGTGGGCGGGGCTAAGTAGCACTTCAGCAGTGAAGCCCCATCCAGATAGCACAATCCGCAGATGATAAAAGATCACTTTTTACTTGAACAAGCACCATGACGTATGATATAAAATATGAATATAAAACTGCTAGGTTTACCCTTGGCCTTTGGCCTTTGCACTTAGCTTAACTAGTGACTAGTACAATACCTCCAGTAAACTTGTGTAGCAATCAGAGGTAGAAGATCGGCAGCCCAGCATGGATAGGATTAGTCCCAGTTTTCACCACAGCCCCCTCTCACAGTGCTCTAGCCCAGTGCTTCTCAAACTTTTTCTACTGGAGCCTCACCCAACAGACCAAGGCAATGCCTGGGCCTCACCGGACTGACCAAGAGGATGCCTGGGCCTCACGATCTGTGGTGAAAGTCCATTTAAAAGCTTAAAACAATGCTAGAGCAACCTTTCACTCATCTCTCAATCTCTATATACTAATAAAGCAAGTACAAAATAAATTAATAATGTTGCTAAAATGGAGATTTTGGAGGATTGTGCAGATCATAGTTACTTTTGTAAAAACTGGCTCCCCAGCTGGGCCTCACCAACAACTAGGGGGCGCCTCACTGGTGAGGCCCGCCTCACAGTTTGAGAAGCACTGCTCTAGCCAGACATGGCTAGAGTATCAGTTATCAGGAGAAATAAACAGGAATCCCACAAGTGGGTCCTGGCCACTTGGCCAGGCCCTGGTGGAGCCATCTCAGCAGACTATGGACACGCACCTTTGCTCATATAATCTCTGACTAGATCTAATTCTGAACTATCTCCTAACTAGCAGCACCCCACTATATATATATATATATATGGCTCTTCAGGGGGGAATTTAATTGGCAAGGGGACAGAATAATCCTTGGTGGTAATCCTCTGAGGTAGTTGGCTCAGGGATTGGTCAAGGTGAGGAATCAACAGACAATGGCATGAGTCATACAATCAATAAAGCAATCAGTTAACCCTTTAGGGTGCCTTCACACGTACCGTATCGCTGCGTTTTTATCGCTGCGTTTTTGCTGCATTTTTTACATGCGCTTTTTGATTTTCACATGATTTTCATGTGAAAATCAAAATTCGCACCAAAAACGCAGCGTTAAAAACGCAGCGATACGGTACGTGTGAAGCTACCCTAAGACAGTTCTGACCTTCAGCTGTGCAAACAGTACAGTGACATACAGTGGCAAAACAATTGCTTGCGGTCACAAGACTGCAGTGCCAGTGGCGGGCCAGGTCGCAGCGGCGACCGCTGGGACCGTGGTAGCTACGCCAATGTTTGATGATATTTGTTTCTTAGATAATGGCAATAGGTGATGTGGATATGGGGTGTGGTTCTGGGTGGGGCATGGCTATAGAGTGTAGTTATAGGTGTACCTATGGGGCATGGCTATGTCCCTCCTTTCTCAGCAAAAGTTGGGAGGTATGCCATAAGGCCTTATGTCTGTAGTTATCTAGACATCCTGCAGTTACCTATATACATGCGAGGCTTAGTACCTGTTATTAGCAAGCTATCAGTGGGGCCTAGTGCCTGTTGTTATGTGGATACCACTCAGGTTTAATATATGTAATTACCTGGATACCAGTAAGGCCTTGTACCTGTGGCTACTTGGATATCCATGGGCCTAGTACCTGTTGTTGCTTGGATACTAGTGAGGCCTAGTACCTTTGGCTACTTGGATATCCATAGGCCTAGTACCTGTGGTTACCTGGATACCAGTGGGGCCCAGTACCTGTTGTTACCTGGATATCTATAAGGCATAGTACCTCTGGTTACCTGGATACCAGTAAGGCCTAGTACCTGTGATGACCTGGATATTAGTGAGACCTAGTACCTGTACTTGCCTGGATACCAGTAAAGCCTAGGACCTATCATTGCCTGAATATCAGTTAGGTCTAGTACCTGTTTTTCCTGGATGTCATTGAGGCCTAGTACCTGTGGTTAGTTAGATCATACCTCCTGCCTCAGATCTGGCGGAACTGCACTGTAATCACTTGTATGGTGTGCAGAGCCTGTGTGCTATTGGTATCTACCTCTATATGGGTCAGTGTATGGGCAGGGCCTGCGTTAGGGGGGGGCAAAGTGGGCACTTACCCAGGGCCCCCACCTCCCTGGGGCCCCCTAGCTCCTTCCTTGTTAGTGGAGCAGGAAGCAGACCAGCACAAGCAGCTCCCCTGCTCCACTAATGAACGAAGGAGCTGAGCTGTGAGGACGGAGCGCCCCTCCTTCAGGCTGCCTGTGCCCTACAGAGGAGGAGGAACGGCAAGTCCTGGTAAAGAAAAGGAGGCTGGGGGGGGGTAGAGGGTCACGGAGGCTGGGGGTGGGGCTTACGGTTGTGGGTGGGCGGAGCCTCGGGGGTCTTTATAAAGCAGTAACCCCCTCCCCATATACCTAGCGAACAGTATACAGGAAGGGGGCAGGGGATCTTGTATGATGCAGTCCCCCCCTTCCACCATATACTGTTCAGGGCCCTCCTCCCTCTGTATCTATGGGCACCAGGCCCTGAGCAGCACACAGTACATGATGGAGGTGGGTGCTGAATCACACAGGATCCCCTCCCCCATTCAGGGCCTAGTGAGCAGTATATGGGGAGGGGATTGTGTATGATACAGTACCCTCACATCCCTCCCCTGCTCTACTACTATCCCCAATACTACTCCTAATACTGCTCTACTACTACCCCCAATACTGCCCTACTACTACCCCCATACTGCCCTACTACTACCCCCAATACTACTAATACTGCTCTACTACTACCCCCAATACTGCCCTACTACTACCCCCAATACTACTAATACTGCCCTACTACTACCCCCAATACTACTAATACTGCTCTACTACTACCCCAAATACTGCCCTACTACCACCCCAAATACTACTAATTCTGCTCTACTACTATCCCCAATACTATTCTTAATATTGCTCTACTACTACCCCCAATACTGCCCTACTACTACCCCCATACTGCCCTACTACTACCCCCAATACTACTAATACTGCTCTACTACTACGCCCAATACTGCTCTACTACTACCCCCAATACTACTACTAATACTGCCCTACTACTACCCCCAATACTACTAATACTGCTCTACTACCCCCAATACTTACAAAAAAGAAAAAAGAAACGGTAGATTGAGATTCAGCTCACCTAGGTGTGGTTCTTTCTTGCAGCAAGCGTGTGTGGAGGAGGGTGCACGGTAGTCCGGTGCTGGCCAGGCACTGATTACAAGACGTGGGTGGAGAAAGAAGGTAGTGGATTCCGGCACTCCTGACGATAAACTAAAACTTAACTTTTAATAAATGCATTAAAAATAGATGTCACATAGCGGACCAATACTGCCCTACTACTACCCCATACTGCCCTACTACTACCCCCAATACTATTAATACTGCCCTAATACTACCCCCATACTGCCCTACTACTACCCCCAATACTACTCCTAATACTGCTCTACTACTACCCCTAATACTGCTCTACTACTACCCCCAATACTGCTCTACTACTACCCCTAATACTGCTCTACTACTACCCCCAATACTGCCCTACTACTACCCCCATACTGCCCTACTACTACCCCCAATACTACTCCTAATACTGCTCTACTACTACCCCCAATACTGCTCTACTACTACCCCTAATACTGCTCTACTACTACCCCCAATACTGCTCTACTACTACCCCCAATACTGCCCTACTACTACCCCCAATACTACTCCTAATACTGCTCTACTACTACCCCCAATACTGCCCTACTACTACCCCCAATACTGCTCCTAATACTGCTCTACTACCCCCAATGCTACTCCTAATACTGCTCTACTACTACCCCCAATAGTGCCCTACTACTACCCCCAATACTACTCCTAATACTGCCCTACTACTACCCCCAATAGTGCCCTACTATAACCCCCAATACTACTCCTAATACTGCTCTACTACTATCCCCAATAGTGCCCTACTACTACCCCCAATACTACTCCTAATACTGCTCTACTACTATCCCCAATACTACTCCTAATACTGCTCTACTACTACCCCCAATACTGCTCTACTACTACCCCCAATACTGCTCTACTACTACCCCCAATACTGCTCTACTACTACCCCCAATACTGCTCTACTACTACCCCTAATACTGCTCTACTACTACCCCCAATACTACTCCTAATACTGCTCTACTACTACCCCAATACTGCTCTACTACTACTCCTAATACTGCTCTACTACTACCCCCAATACTGCTCTACTACTACCCCTAATACTGCTCTACTACTACCCCTAATACTGCTCTCACTACCATTGCTATTATTACCCCCACTCCTGATACTACTACTCCCAAAACTGCTACTTCCCTTATCTACTACTACACCCCTCATCTTCTATGCTTCTACTATTACTACACCCCTTATCCACTATGCCTATACTACTACACCCATCAAAAAATAAATAAAAAAATCGAGAAAAGAAAAAACAAGATTTTATTTTTTGCCCACATCGCCCCAGGCTATCTGCTGAGGGGGCAACTATCAGTGGAGATGCTATGTGCTGGGGGGGGGGTAACTATCAGGGGGCTAGCTAACAAGTGTATAATCTACAGTGAGATGCCTCCTATATTGGTGGATACTACATACTGGGTGGTGGAGGTAACTACCAGAAGAATTACCTACAGAGGGATACCGGCTATATGTACTATGGAGGCACAGAGGGAACTATCTACTATATTGGGCACAGAGGGGTCTTATTTAAGGTCACAGAAGATCACCCCACCTCGAGCAGCGCGCCAACCGCTGACAAAAAAGTAAAGAGTATGGGGACCTTAAATTGCAGCTACAATGTTTTAGCATTTGGGGCCCCACCTTCAACTTTGCCCAGGGCCACATTTTGTCTAAAACCGGCCCTGTGTATGGGGGGTTACTGATCTTTGTATAGTGGGTTTTAGTTAGTATTGATATGGTGGTATTAATCACTATGTGGTGGTAATAGCTATATGTGGTAATGTGTTTTTATATACTGGTATTATTGGTCTTGGTTTACCGGATGTTAGTAATGGTATTGTGGTATTAGTCATTATAGTGGTAATGGTAGTGGTAAAGGTGCGGTTATAATATTAGTCCTTGTTTACTGGATTTGATCAGTAACAATGTGACGGTATGCTATGAATCCACTTCTGGCTTTTGCCACATTTTCTGCTGCAAATAAGCAGTGCATGATGCTACCCTATGATTGTGTGATCAGCAGTAAGAGTAGTGGCAGTAGGGATGTGCTATAGGGTGTGGTCTCTCCACACAATATAATGCCTCCTTTACTGTTCCCTCACAGTATCAAGTACCCAAACACATACATAGTTATCTTATAACTTTGTTGCCAATAAAGATTACTTATTGCCTCCATACTGCTACTGAGCAACTGAAAGATATCACCAATGATACCACTACATAATACCGCCACAACATGTCCACTATCACTACAGACCCTATAACAAAATGCAGTTACATCCAGTGACTCACAGGGGGTGTCTTCTCTTTGTTCACTTTTCTCTTTTCCTTCCATCCAGTCCGGGCCAGCTTAAAGTCTTCACCCGGCCATGAATCTTCTCTCCAGAATCTGCCAGAAAAACAGTTTAGACTTCTTGCTCCTGTACATATTGTAGTAAGGTCCCCATGCCCTGTGCGCTGTCAATCAGGGCGCACTATTCAACAATAAGCATGGCATTAGCCATGCTTACAGTTAAAAGGATCAGGGTAGTGGGGAGCGGGTGCTGTGATAACAGCAGAGATGGGGAGGTGAGTGATGGGGATGGGGAGGTGAGTATGTCTTATGTCTCTTGGCAAGAAACAATATGCAAATTAACTTTCACACCTCCTGGGCAAAGAGAATGGCCTGTAAGTCTCCACACGTCTTTATGATGGACTCTCCTTAAGGGAAACTAGTATCCCTTAGGTTCCTACAAAGCGTTTTTTTAACGATTAATGATCACAAACGAGATTGTCATTAGTTACTGCATCTGATCCCAGCAAAAGAATGGACTATGAATGAATGATTAGTGAACAAATTAGCGAACGATTAACGATAATTTAATGGTCAGATCTAAATGAACGATCAATGACACGCGAGCGATGTTTCGATTGTTGCCTGCAATTACACAGGACAAGTATTCGAACGTAATAACGATTTTCCGCACAATAATCGTCCTGTGTAATAGGGCCCTCAGACCCATGTTGATAGGCCTCTCACTAGCCAGCCAATACCCTGATCTGCACTGAAGAGGGGCAACAACTCTGAAACAGCTGTCTGCAGATGGGAAATCTTTCCTTTTGGAGAGATTGTTTGGCTTGTCATAAAATCCAGAGTTAATGTTCTAAGACTCCTAGATGGCGGGAGACACTGACTTGAAGGGACGTCTTTTTGCCTAAGTGGTGTAAGAACACCAGTTAGAGCATTTTGCTTATTCTTTCTTCCCAGAATTCCTAGTGGAGCAGGAATGGCTTGTAAGTCTCCACCTGTCTTTATGACAGACTCTCCTTATATTTTGGGGAAAGTTACAAAAAATCATTCTGTCTGGAAATCCCCTTTAAGATTGAAAAAAATTCTCAAGAATGGATAACCCTTTTAAGGACCTGTATTATCAGTGATTGCCTAATGTACATAGGTGCCATGTATAGAGTCAGGGTATAAGGTTAGAGTCGTGAACACAGGGACAAATTCTCTGTGATTTCTAATAAAGGAGAAGTCTGGGTCAGGACCCCGCTACAGCTGATCACTGGTGATGACCCGGGTCCCAGCTCAGACCAGGAAGTGGCCAGAGGACTAGAAACCAAAGTGGAGGTCAGTGGACCACATCACTGAAGCCGAGGAGGTTGGTGCATGTTGTTATGTTCAGCCACCTCCTCCCTGACTCTTTTGGGGGGATAAAAGTCAGAGCCTGGACTTCTTCCTTAAAGGACAACTGCGGCGCTGATATAAAAAAAATGAACTGAAGCTCCAGTTGGTGTCTTAATTTTATTTTTCTTTCAATTCCTGGTTTGGAGTTTCCCATGATGCACTTTGTCTCCAGTGATGTCTAAATGACTCTGTAAAACTGTTAGATGGCTTACAGCTTGATCAGCCAATTAGAGCTGAGCAGCCTGATTCATCTAACAAAGAGAGGCTGTCTTAACAGGGCTTAGACCCACCTCCCTCTTGATGATGTCATTGTCACAAAATGGCTGCCACAGAGCAGCCTGGGGTCAACAGTCATTAGGTAAGAATGACTTTACTTCCCTTTCTGGTGGGGAGTTGAGGGGGGAAAAGATAGGGAAGGGGGCAGATAGGTGATTTAAGCATAGGTGATAGGTGATTGAAGCATATAACCTTGTAATGTGTTTCAATTACTGGGAAAAGCTTTTCACCAGAGTTGTCCTTTAAGAGAGTACAGGTGCCATACTTGCTCTGTATTTGATGGTTATTGTTCTCTGTCATGAGCTATTTTAGCCTGTACTGTTGCTTTAAGAAGTGCATTGTAAAATGATGACTACTTTGTATGTCCAGTTTTGAAAAATAGTTATATCCATACACGTTACGGTTCCTTTCAGAGAGTTGAGAGTAATGAGCTAATTGTATCTCTATCTCTGTCACTTTCCTAATTGACGTGAGGTCCCTCGTGTCTTGAGAGTCCTCCAGGGTGATAATCTGAGATCACACAATCTATAAACACTAAGACATATATATATATATATATATATATACAGGCTTTACGTAGGGCTGGATAATTGCTTCTCAGGAGCCTGGCTCACCAGATGCTACGGCTGGACCCAGACTACTTTGGGTGGACTTCAACGCTACAGAACTTTAATTTTGGGCAATAAGTTGGTGTAACTTCTCACCTATTACTGACTGCTTCCTCTCGCAGGCAGTGAATATCTCATATACATGTACCGAAGGACCATGAGGATTGCTGCTATAATTCTGTGCCTGGTTCTCTCTCGACCTATGTCCTCGAAATCAGGCTGTGTCCTACAACACCAGACAGTGACCGGGTATATTCAGGAGGGAGATGTTCTCCTAGGTGGAATATTTCCCCTCCATCTCAGTCCAGGGACACAAGCAGAGAACTTCACAAAGCCACCGAGCTCCTATTCCTGCCAACGGTGAGAACAACCAGGTCCTTATACTGGATCCATAACACCGACTATAGTCATCACATTGTATGGTTCTCATTACTAGCTTGTTTGTGTCACTCTCACCTGTCTCCATATATTGTCCTGTTCATTCTCCTGTGCTCCAAGTGTCGGTGTGCCATTGATTTGACACCCAATGTGATGACCTTGATCTGTTGTAATCTAATTGGGAATATTCATGTTTCTTTATGTGTATAATATGCATCTATACATTGAATTTTTCTTGTGTTTATTCTACACCAGGTTTAGCTTTCGCTCTTTCCGCTGGATTCTCGCCTTTCTCTTTGCAGTGGAGGAGGTCAACAGAAGACCTGGATTGTTGCCAAATTTGACATTGGGGGCAGCAGTAATGGACTCATGTAGTGAGGCAAATGGAGCAATAGGGGGAACATCATGGCTCCTTTCTGGAAGTCCTGGAGGACCTTTGAATTATCGATGCCTGGATTCACCATCAAGACTGGCTGCAGTGCTGGGAGATGCAGGTGGAGAAGCTGCCGTGAGTGTAGCAAATATTTTGGGTCTCTACAATTACCCACAGGTGAGGAGATAAAGATTAAGGACTAACTTCAGGAACATAGTTGTGGCCATGATCGTGATCTAATATGTTTCCTCTCTTTCCTTGCAGATCAATTATTTCACACCTCCAGCCCAACTTGGTAATAGGCTCTTCTTCCCTTCATCTCTCAGTGTTGCCCCTACATTGTCTTCACAGATGAAAGGTATGGCTAGACTGCTCCAAGTATTTGCCTGGTCTTGGGTGGGCGTCTTATTCCAAGCAACAAGTTCCTCTTCATTGGGTCAAACTTTTCTTGAACAGATGCAGGCTTCAGACGCTTGCCTAGCCTTCTGGGAAAATCTTTCTTCTGAACCCTCACCAGAAGATGTGAAACAGGTGGCTGAAGTTATCAGACAGTCGACAGCCAATGTGGTGGTTGTCTTCTCACTTGAAGCCTATTTGAACCCTGTTTTGTTGGAGCTTGCCCATAATGGAGATACTAGAGATAGAGTCTGGCTGACCATTGATGCATGGTCTACATCTCCAAGTCTTGTGACTTTCCAACTATCCAAATTCTTAAGGGGATCACTTGGACTTGTTCTTCGCAATGGGGCCGCCCCTGGATTCAGAGAATTTGTTTTTGGATTACATCCTAGTGACTATAATAATCATACGTTTTTTGAGCAATTTTGGGAGGAAGCATTTAGTTGTCATTGGGTCATCAGAATGAACAACGCATCATCATCTCATATGTTCTTTCCTCCATCACCATCACCACCTTCAACACAGTCTTTGTGTACAGGACTAGAAAATCCTGCCACTCTACAGATATTTTCAGATATAGGGGACCTCCGAGTTACCTACAATGTCTACAAGGCTGTACTTATGGTAGCAAGAACTCTTAAAGATATGGCTGCTTGTACAAATATTGAAAGAACTTTGGTTGGAAGCCATTGTGCTGAAATGAACAAGTTTACCCCTTGGCAGGTAAGTGTAAGAAGACCATACACATTAGTGGAAAAGATAGATAAATAGATATCTGTATATTAACCCTGTCATGTTCCTACAGCTTTTTTATTACCTTCGTAGAGTGAGACTGAAAGGAAACATTGGGGACGACTTATATTTTGACTCTCTTGGAAATGCTCCGGCTGTTTACGACATAATAAACTGGCAAGAAGAACTATCAGGAGGTGCCCAATGGGTGAGAGTAGGGAGCTATGAAAGTGGTGCCCAGTTAGGACATGATCTACTCATCAACCTAAGTGCAATTCAATGGGGAGGGCAGTTTCAACAGGTAAGACATGCCACTATTCTTCTGAGTAGTCCTGACTGACTGAAAAGGATTTATTTTCCAAAAAGTTATGGTGACAAAGATATACATTTGTACATTTAGATACCCATTTCCTTTTGTTCTAAAGAATGTCCTCCTGGGTTTTGGAAGGCCCCACGTCTTGGCCAACCACATTGCTGCTTTAATTGCATTCTGTGTGCCGCAGGAGAAATTTCCAACCAGACTAGTAAGTAAGATCTTACTGAAGGTTAGATGTCACAAATATTCTTGGTGACAGTTTTTGACTGTAATGTTTTGTTTGCAGATGCTGTAGATTGCTTCCTTTGTCCCGAAGAAGAGTGGCCAAATTCTGCACACAACCAATGTCTTCCCCGTGAGGTGGAATTGCTCTCCCTGTCTGATCCTCTAGGAATGTCTCTAGGAAGCACTTCTATCTTGGGTTCCCTCCTGCCCGCCATTGTTCTTTTTCTTTTCATCAAGAACAGAGAGACACCTTTAGTCCGTGCCAACAACTGCACTCTTAGTTTCATCCTCCTTGTTGCCCTCACGTTCTCTTTTCTTTGCCCTCTCCTTCTTCTTGCTCCACCAGGGAACCAGACCTGCATTTTTCGACAAGCAGCCTTTGGTGTCTTATTCACCCTTTGTATTTCATGTCTATTAGCCAAGACTATTATTGTTGTCCTAGCTTTCCGGTCTAATCAACCAGGTGGTTTTCTCAAAGTGCCTATGGGCCCGTTTTGGCCTATCTTCTTTGCCATGTTTTGTACTTTTATCCAGTTTGCCCTTTGTTGCTCTTGGTTTTCAGTGGATCCACCATTTCCAGTACATGATGCTAAGACTCAGTTAGGAAAAATTGTTGTTCAATGTAACTACGGTCTTGGTTTCTGGTTCATGCTAGGTTACCTTGCACTTCTGTCTACCATCTGTTTTGTGGCTGCATTCTTGACCAGGAAGCTACCCGGGACCTTTAATGAGGCTACTCATATAACTTTTAGTATGTTAGTGTTCCTCACTGTTTGGATAAGTTTTGTCCCAGCCTACCTTAGCACCAAGGGAAAAATGGCGGTGGCTACAGAAATTTTTGCAATCTTGTCCTCCAGTGCCAGTCTATTATTTTGCATCTTCACACCCAAGATCTACATCATCCTCTTGAAGCCCCAGCTTAACACTCGAGCAATGGTTTCTGGTCAGAAAAGATTACAAACCAATGTGAACCAAAACATTCAGCCATCGTACCAAAGAAGATATCATGGCGGACACTAGATTTAATTGAACAGTCAACTTAAAGGGAATCTGTAAGCACTTGGACCTCACCCGAGGTGCTGACAGTGTGATACAGATGACAGTGCCCTAGCAGACAATGACCTTTTGTATAAGTGCACATGTATATAGACGAGATTCAGCACAATCTTCATTCTTCCTCTATATTTAAATGTTTTTATAAAATTTTCACATACAAACAGTAACAACGACAGTCAGTCAATGAGTATGTATGGAGGTTGCAGGCATGAACCAGCGAACAGAGCATGTAATATTCCTTAAGGCAGAAAAAAGAGAATCCCTGCCACTACAGAAGAGAACAGGAAAAACAAAAAAACAAGGTAAGCGCTCACCACTCTTCCTCCTTCCATCATTGCAGCTTGGCTTCTAGCAGACGTGTCTTGCATCCTTAACCTGCAGAGGTGCTGTAGCCGGGAAGAGCGGTGCATGTGTGCTGTGGGAATAGGCTTCAGCCACTCAGCACACATACATCGCTCTTCCCGGCTATGGTACCTGCGCAGGTTCAGGATGCAGGATGCAAGCACCCCTAGACATCAGTGCCACAGCGAAGGCCTAGCTGAATGTTTATTCATTGAGAAGATGAAGGAGGAGGAATGGTGAGGTGTGCCACAAACTGTGAGCTACCACTACTCTTTGACTCTTCTTTACAATAAGAAAATAAAGATTGTGCCGAATATCCTCCCCTTAGTAATGTGGGCAGACAACAAAAGCCATCAACCTATGCAGAACAGGCAAACCGGGTCACTCACACCTGAACAATCAAGCTGGAAACCTATGGGCTTCTGTGAGTCTCCGAGAGGCCACCCTCTACCACCCAGAATGCAACTGCAATTTTCCGGTTGTCCAGAGTCTGCTCCCCAGCAGTGGTGGCAGCTACTACTTTGCACTCTGATGACACATCTAGCACAGTTTTTTGTGCACATGGACTTACAAGCGCAGTTATTGGCTCTCACTCAAGACCAGTCCCATAGTTTACACTCCTGGCCCTAGCAGAATACTTCTTTGTATATAGACCCTCACTCCACGGCACAAGGCTTCTCTTTCCTCTGTCCCTCTCCTGTCATAGTCACTATGCAGCTTTCAGGGCCGGCAGACACTTTGTGGGCTCCCACTTTTCCTTACACTCTATGTCTCCTCAGCATACTCCATCTGCTCGTTCTGTCTCCCATCTGGCCGACTCCTTGATTTCCAGCCTCCATCTTTCTCCTGCGGAGCGGAGTGTGCAGTTGCCGGCATCCTGACGGAGTTCTAATGTGTCCTGCACAAACCTATTACATTTTTTGGTTCAAATTTTTTTCAAGCACCCCTATAAGGGACAAAATATACAAAAAACGGAATACAAAAATTAAATATTAAGTTATTGAATGACCATCTTTATCCAAGCATCCTAGTACCACGAGGTGGAGCAATAAGCTTAATCGAGCACCTCGATGCTCAACCAAGCATGCTTGGTCAACACTACTCTAGACAGTTCCTGACATGGACAGAGGTGGCAGCAGAGAGCACTGTGTCAGCCTGGAAAGAAAACACCACTTCCTGCAGGACATACAGCAGCTGATAAGTACTAGAATACATTTACATATCTGTATAACGTTCTAACACCAGCTGAAGTAATACTATTTCTGAAGGTACCCCTTTAAGCATGAGATCATTGGTAGATACAATCAAAATAACAAGGATCTACTGGCTACCAACCAAGACTATGGCTAGATTCTTCACCTAGAGGCTATGTTCACACGCACTATTTCCCTCAGTCTTTTTTTAACCAAAATCAGGAGTGGAAATGACAGGGCAAAAATAATGAAAAGATTTGCCCAGTTTTGTTTTTTTCAACCTACTTCTGGTTTTGCTTGAAAAAAATACTGATGGAAATTCCATGTCTGAACATGGCCCTAAGGCCGTTCACAGTTTTGCTGCATTTCTTTGTTTTCATAATTCGAGCTTTATTGATTCTGTTGCAGATTTTGTTACAAATACAATAAATATTATTATTACTATTATTATTACTACTATTAGGACTCTTATAAGACACATTCACCTGAATGGACTGTGTGGTCTTTGTCAGGAGATGCGTATAGTCTCTGGGCAGTGCGACTGATAGGACCCAGCAGCCATCATCCTGGATGGGATTCCTGCCAGCTGCGCGGCCTCTGATTACGCTTCCACTTTTAGCCCTGTACACAGGACGCTTGTTTGTTTTTCCATTTCTTATGCTATTCTAATAAAGAATCAAAAACATTACATTTTATCACAATTTTCTCCAGATTTCCGGCTGATCTGCATCCACACTTTTTTTTTTTGGGGGGGGGGGCACAAAAATTTATATTTTCTCATGTTGCTTCTGATCTTTCCCCTCAATATCCTCAAGTGTCCCCTTATTCTTGGTTCAGTTACTTCCCTCCTGAACTCTACTTACCCTATAACATAAAGGTTTCCATCATGTCCTGTCTTTCCCTCCTTCCCCCTGTAACATACATAAAGGTTTCCATCATGTCCCCTTTTCCCTTCTTCCTCATGTAACATACATAAAGGTTTCCATCATGTCCCCTTTTCCCTTCTTCCTCCTGTAACATATATAAAGGTTTCCATCATGTCCGCCCTTTCCCTTCTTCCTCCTGTAACATATATAAAGGTTTCCATCATGTCCTGTCTTTCCCTTCTTCCCCCTGTAACATATATAAAGGTTTCCATCATGTCCCCTTTTCCCTTCTTCGTCATGTAACATATATAAAGGTTTCCATCATGTCCTCCCTTTCCCTTCTTCCTCCTGTAACATATATAAAGGTATCCATCATGTCTCCCTTTCCCTTCTTCCTCCTGTAACATATATAAAGGTTTCCATCATGTCCTCCCTTTCCCTTCTTCCTCCTGTAACATATATAAAGGTTTCCATCATGTCCCTCCTTTCCCTTCTTCCTCCTGTAACATATATAAAGGTTTCCATCATGACCTCCCTTTCCCTTCTTCCTCCTGTAACATATATAAAGGTTTCCATCCAGGGGCGTAACTAGAAATGACTGGGCCCCATAGCAAACTTTTGATTGGGGCCCCCCTCCTCTGACCGACCACTACGCCATCAACACACCCAGCTCTACACAGGCTCTGTACACCATACAAATTACAGTGCAGCTACAACAGGTGACTCACAGGGGACGTTTTCTCTGATCAGAGTTCTTCCTTTTCATCTTCTTCTCCTTCTGCCCTGGGCCATTATGAGAACTTCTCCGAGTCACGAATCCACAGAATCTGCCAGAGAAACATATTAGGCTGCTCACTCTGTCACAATCTTCATCTCTCAGCTAACTGCACATCTGTATTGGCCCCTTTAAGCCCTCATTTAGTGGTCAACCCTGACTCTTTGTAGTGTATGTGTGTGTGTGTGTATATATATATATATATATATATATATACTGTAGCCTCCACTGTTGTTGTCCTTCCCCCATATAGCCCCCACTGTTGTTGTCCTCCCCCATATAGCCCCCACTGTTGTTGTCCTCCCCCATATAGCCCCCACTGTTGTTGTTCCTCCCCATATAGCCCCCACTGTTGTTGTCCTCCCCCATATAGCCCCCACTGTTGTTGTTCCTCCCCATATAGCACCCACTGTTGTTGTCCTCCCCTATATAGCCCCCACTGTTGTTGTCTTCCCCCATATAGCCCCCACTGTTGTTGTCCTCCCCCATATAGCCCCCACTGTTGTTGTCTTCCCCCATATAGCCCCCACTGTTGTTGTCCTCCCCCATATAGCCCCCACTGTTGTTGTCTTCCCCCATATAGCCCCCACTGTTGTTGTCCTTCCCCCATATAGCCCCCAGTGTTGTTGTCCTCCCCCATATAGCCCCCACTGTTGTTGTCCTTCCCCATATAGCCCCCAGTTTTGTTGTCCTCCCCCATATAGCCCCCACTGTTGTTCTCCTTCCACCATATAGCCCCCACTGTTGTTGTCCTTCCCCATATAGCCCCCAGTGTTCTTCTCCTTCCCCCATATAGCCCCCACTGTTGTTGTCCTCCCCCCATATAGCCCCCACTGTTGTTGTCCTCCCCCATATAGCCCCCACTGTTGTTGTCCTCCCCCATATAGCCCCCACTGTTGTTGTCCTCCCCCATATAGCCCCCACTGTTGTTGTCCTCCCCCATATAGCCCCCACTGTTGTTGTCCTCCCCCATATAGCCCCCACTGTGGTTGTCCTCCACCATATAGCCCCCACTGTTGTTCTCCTTCCCCATATAGCCCCCACTGTTGTTCTCCTTCCCCCATATAGCCCCCACTGTTGTTGTCCTCCCCCATATAGCCCCCACTGTGGTTGTCCTCCACCATATAGCCCCCACTGTTGTTCTCCTTCCCCCATATAGCCCCCACTGTTGTTCTCCTTCCCCCATATAGCCCCCAGTGTTCCCCTCTGATAAAAAGAAAAAAACAAAACAGAACTCACCAAACCACTCACCAGAACTCACCAGACCAGTGACCCCGTCGGTCACTGGTCTCTTCTTCTCTCTTCCCCGCAGGATGAGCAGCTCCCTGGTCGAGTCCCACACAGCTCCATCACTAAGCTCAGTGTGCGCCGCGGCGGCTGGGACTTCTGGTATAGAGAGTGACACGCTCCCTGTACCCGGAAGTCCCAGCCGCGGTGGTGCACACTGAGCTTAGTGATGACGCTGTGTGGGACTTGACCAGGGAGCTGCTCATCCGGCGGGGGCCGACACTCTTGTGATCGCAAGCAAAACGCTGCTTGCGGTCACAAGAGTGATTGACAGGGCGGGAAGCCTATGGCTTCTCGCGCTGACAATTAGAACACTTAACACCCGGGAGGTCCGGGAGGCCACCGGGTGCTGCAGGCGGTCAGCTTCGGGGGCCAAGGCCTTGGGCCCCCGGATGCCAGGGGCCCCCGTAGCGGCCGCTACGGCTTCTACTGCGGTAGTTCCGCCAGTGTTTCCATCATCTCCTCCCTTTCCCTTCTTCCTCCTGTAACATATATAAAGGTTTCCATCATGTCCCTACTTTCCCTTCTTCCCTCCTGTAACATATATAAAGGTTTATAACAAACACATGGCAGACCTGCAATAAAATCCACATGTAAGGTGTAAATGTTGCAGCCAGGTATACCCTGTGGTTTATTGATCAGAGGCTTCTAAATTGTCCATGTGATGAACATTTTGTTTGTTTTATTGGTTTTGTCTTGTGATCTGACTTTCTGTCTGTAACTTTTATAGCTTTAGACCTGTTCTATACGAACAAAAACTCCTCTGTTCTAAAATACCTCCACCTGTCAATCACTTTCTACATGACCGCCCCCATCCCCCCGCTCACTAACAGAGGACATAATGCTGATAACAGCGGGTTTAACTATAAAGAAGAGAAATGCTGATGGGTCCACAAGAGAGAAGACACCGGGCAGCAGGTAGGGACCATGACATGTACACAGAGCCCTGATCCTGTATATACACTACTACACCATGCCCTGTATATACACTACTACACCGTGACCTGTATATACACTACTACACCGTGACCTGTATATACACTGCTACACCATGACCTGTATACACACTACTACACCATGCCGTTTATATACACTACTACACCATGTCCTTTATATACACTACTACACCATGACATGTACACAAGGCCCTGATCCTATATATACACTACTACACCATGCCCTGTATATACACTACTACACCATGCCCTGTATATACACTACTACACCATGCCCTGTAAATACACTGCTACACCATGACCTGTATACACACTACTACACCATGACCTGGATATACACACTACTACACCATGACCTGTATACACACTACTACACCATGACCTGGATATACACACTACTACACCATGACCTGTATATACACTTTTGTTACAATTTCTCCCTTGCTAATTGCAGATACATTTTGCAGTCATGAATCGCACTGTGATATTGCTGCTTTATGTCCTGGTGAGTCATATTAAATGAATTCTTAAAATGTTATCAATGTTTGAAATACTATAGTTATAAAAC
Source organism: Dendropsophus ebraccatus (assembly GCF_027789765.1). Taxonomy (NCBI): domain Eukaryota; kingdom Metazoa; phylum Chordata; class Amphibia; order Anura; family Hylidae; genus Dendropsophus; species Dendropsophus ebraccatus. Next base: position 222,419,236 of record NC_091454.1, read on the forward strand.
AGAATACTACATGCTTTCATGGGTAACATGATGTACAGGACCAAACTTTCCTAAATAATGCCTCCTATATACAGGAATATAACTACTATAATACTGCTCCTATATACAGGAATATAACTACTATAATACTGCTCCTATATACAGGAATATAACTACTATAATACTGCTCCTATATACAGGAATATAACTACTATAATACTGCTCCTATATACAGGGATATAACTACTATAATACTGCCCCCTATATAGAAGAATATAACTACTATAATACTGCTCCTATATACAGGGATATAACTACTATAATACTGCTCCTATATACAGGAATATAACTACTATAATACTGCTCCTATATACAGGAATATAACTACTATAATACTGCTCCTATATACAGGAATATAACTACTATAATACTGCTCCTATATACAGGAATATAACTACTATAATACTGCTCCTATATACAGGAATATAACTACTATAATACTGCTCCTATATACAGGAATATAACTACTATAATACTGCTCCTATATACAAGAATATAACTACTATAATGCGGTTCAGGGAAGAAACAGAGTGCTGCACCTCACACCTATGGCTGATACTAGTGCCTCTAGGCTAAATAAAAAACACATCAGAATTTTGTGTATGAATTGATCAAGCCATACTGCCCCATGTACCTCGTGCCGGTATCTGATACACATGGGTCCCTACACTAAGTCCACACCGTGCCAGTCAGTGGCCACCAACCCCGCAGGCGTGCACAGCCAGGGAACGGGGGCCATGGGACGGCCCTGCGACCCCCATGCCACAGGACCAGACCTGTATTGCACTCCTCCTGGTGAGACCCACATGACCGCAATTAGCAGGAGACACCTGAGTGCACATGGTTTTAATCCCTCCTGTTTTTTCCCATTCTGTTTGCTGCAGCTATGGTGAGCGCAATACCTTATCCAGACTTGTGCTGCTTGGGGGCAACCTTCTCCGCCGGCGGTGCTGGCCGGGTTCTGGTGTGGTGTTTTTGGGTCTGGTCCTGTGGCATGGGGGTCGCAGGGCCGTCCCATGGCCCCCGTTCCCTGGCTGTGCACGCCTGCGGGGTTGGTGGCCACTGACTGGCACGGTGTGGACTTAGTGTAGGGACCCATGTGTATCAGATACCGGCACGAGGTACATGGGGCAGTATGGCTTGATCAATTCATACACAAAATTCTGATGTGTTTTTTATTTAGCCAAGCGGCACTAGTATCAGCCATAGGTGTGAGGTGCAGCACTCTGTTTCTTCCCTGAACCGCATTTTGTTTCTCTCTTTTCTCCGTGTATTGCACTCCTCCTGGTGAGACCCACATGACCGCAATTAGCAGGAGACACCTGAGTGCACATGGTTTTAATCCCTCCTGTTTTTTCCCATTCTGTTTGCTGCAGCTATGGTGAGCGCAATACCTTATCCAGACTTGTGCTGCTTGGGGGCGACCTTCTCCGCCGGCGGTGCTGGCCGGGTTCTGGTGTGGTGTTTTTGGGTCTGGTCCTGTGGCATGGGGGTCGCAGGGCCGTCCCATGGCCCCCGTTCCCTGGCTGTGCACGCCTGCGGGGTTGGTGGCCACTGACTGGCACGGTGTGGACTTAGTGTAGGGACCCATGTGTATCAGATACCGGCACGAGGTACATGGGGCAGTATGGCTTGATCAATTCATACACAAAATTCTGATGTGTTTTTTATTTAGCCAAGCGGCACTAGTATCAGCCATAGGTGTGAGGTGCAGCACTCTGTTTCTTCCCTGAACCGCATAACTACTATAATACTGCTCCTATATACAGGAATATAACTACTATAATACTGCTCCTATATACAGGAATATAACTACTATAATACTGCTCCTATATACAGGAATATAACTACTATAATACTGCTCCTATATACAGGAATATAACTACTATAATACTGCTCCTATATACAGGAATATAACTACTATAATACTGCTCCTATATACAAGAATATAACTACTGTAATACTGCTCCTATATACAAGAATATAACTACTTTAATACTGCTCCTATATACAAGAATATAACTACTATAATACTGCTCCCTATATACAGGAATATATCTACTATAATACTGCTCCTATATACAGGAATATAACTACTATAATACTGCTCCCTATATACAAGAATATAACTACTATAATACTGCTCCTATATACAAGAATATAACTACTATAATACTGCCTCCTATATACAGGAATATAACTACTATAATACTGCTCCTATATACAGGAATATAACTACTATAATACTGTTCCTATATACAGGAATATAACTACTATAATACTGCTCCTATATACAAGAATATAACTACTATAATACTGCTCCTATATACAGGAATATAACTACTATAATACTGTTCCTATATACAGGAATATAACTACTATAATACTGCTCCTATATACAAGAATATAACTACTATAATACTGCTCCCTATATACAGGAATATGACTACTATAATACTGCTCCTATATACAGGAATATAACTACTATAATACTGCGCCCTATATACAGGAATATAACTACTATAATACTGCTCCTATATACAGCAATATAACTACTATAATACTGCTCCTATATACAGGGATATAACTACTATAATACTGCCCCCTATATACAAGAATATAACTACTATAATACTGCTCCTATATACAGGAATATAACTACTATAATACTGCTCCTATATACAAGAATATAACTACTATAATACTGCACCTATATACAGGAATATAACTACTATAATACTGCTCCTATATATATTTGTTTAGGTTATTGAGGCATCAGGAGAGCAGACTCCAGCCTTTGACCGTACAGAAGTACCATCAGTCACCTGGCCAGACTGGATGTCCTACCTCCCTGACTACCTGCCACTCTCAGCCTTAGCTATACCAGGAACCCATGACACAATGGCTTTTTTTGGAGGTCCACTTGCTGAATGCCAAAGCTGGAGCCTAACGAACCAATACAATTCCGGAGTTAGATTCTTGGATATCCGTTGTCGCCATTACCAGAATCGGCTGCCCATTTTCCACGGCGTGTCCTACCAGCGTACCGATTTCTTCCAGGTCCTCAACGATACGGTGACGTTTCTAACAGAGCACCCAAGTGAGACCATTCTGATGAGGGTGAAGGAAGAGTACAAGCCATATCAGAACACCAGAACCTTTTACCAGAGTGTGACCGAAGTTCTGAACCAGATTGGGGAGCACTGGTTCCTCCGGTCAGAGAGTCTACCAACTTTAGGAGAAGCCAGGGGGAAAGTGGTCATCTTACAAGAATTCTCATCAGAGGGTGAAGGCCCAGATTTTGGTCCTCCATACCCTGGACCCATGAGTATATCAGATGCTTATCAAGTCACCGATGACTCTGTGAAATGGGCTGACGTTGAGAGGCATCTAACAGTTGCTCAAAACGGAGATCCCGAAAGAGCTTACTTGACATTCTGCTCTGGAGTCCACTGGCTTCTCTACACACCAGAATCTCTAGCTCGTAGGATCAACCCAAGAGTCCATGACTATCTTATCAATAAAACACCATTAAGGGGCAGGAGAAGATCGGTCGGTGTGGTGATTATGGACTTTCCGGGGGCAGAACTTGTGAAACAAATTGTTTTGGATAACTGGGTGTGAAGTGAGTTATAGGTCTGGATCATGGTTAACTGAATGAAGCTTAATAAAGATCTGTAATCCACCAATGGTTGTCTATCGAGAGACCCTTTGTTGTCCGTGCAATGTGTGAGGATATTATTGAGCATCAGTAGGTGACTGCAACTGGTTTTGTTGGTGTTTCTATTAATCTACAGCATAAATAGTATTACGCATATACACTCACCGGCCACTTTATTAGGTACACCATGCTAGTAACGGGTGGTCTTCTGCTGCTGTAGCCCGTCTGCCTCAAAGTTGGACGTACTGTGCGTTCAGAGATGCTCTTCTGCCTACCTTGGTTGTAACGGTTGGCTATTTGAGTCACTGTTGCCTTTCTATCAGCTCGAACCAGTCTGCCCATTCTCCTCTGACCTCAACAAGGCATTTCCGCCCACAGAACTGCCGCTCACTGGATGTTTTTTCTTTTTCGGACCATTCTCTGTAAACCCTAGAGATGGTTGTGCGTGAAAATCCCAGTATATCAGCAGTTTCTGAAATACTCAGACCAGCCCTTCTGGCACCAACAACCATGCCACGTTCAAAGGCACTCAAATCACCTTTCTTCCCCATACTGATGCTCGGTTTGAACTGCAGGAGATTGTCTTGACCATGTCTACATGCCTAAATGCACTGAGTTGCCGCCATGTGATTGGCTGATTAGAAATTAAGTGGTAACGTGCAGTTGGACAGATGTACCTAATAAAGTGGCCGTGAGTGTATATGTATATATCTCCAATGTGCACGATGAATTGGTCAGGTTCATCCTGGTTTAAAGCGACTCTGTACCCACAATCTGACTCCTGCAAACCACTTGTACCTTCGGATAGCTGCTTTTAATCCAAAATCTGTCCTGGAGTCCGTTCGGCAGGTGATGCAGTTATCGTCCTAAAAAACAATTTTTAAACTTGCAGCCCTGTGTCCAACGGCTGGGGCTTAGAATGTCTATGCATTAGGCTGGCACAACCTCTCTGTCCCTCCTCCCCGCTCTCCTCATCATTAGGAATGCTCCAGGCAGATTGTCTCCTTTTCCTCAGCTGTGTGAGCCCGGCACATGGGCCGGATCGTTAAGGCATCTCTGCAATGTTCAGACAGGAGAAAATGTTCCAGTGGCATTCCTAATGATGAAGAGGGTGGGGAGGAGGGAAAGAGGGGTGGTGCAAAGTAAGGGCACAGATACTCTAAGCCCCGGCCGTTGGGCACGGGGCTGCAAGTTTAAAAGTTGTTTTTTAGGACAATAACTGCATCACCTGCCGAACGGGCCCCAGGACAGATCTTGGTTTATAAGCAGCTATCCGAAGGTACAAGTGGTTTGGGGGGGGGCAGATTGTGGGTACAGAGTCGCTTTAATGCTATCCCTTTCTATAGTGTTAGTTTACACAGTACACAATTTTATTAACCCTTCCCCACTCACAGAAAGAAAATCTGCAGCTGCATCCTCCTTAACATATACTGCCCTTACGTGCAAATCTAAAAATACTGTAATACTGCCCTTATGTGCAAATCTAAAAATACTGTAATACTGCCCCTGTATACAATAATAAAATTACTATAATACTGCCCCTTATATACAAGAATATAACTACTATAATGCTGCTCCTATATACAGGAATATAACTACTATAATACTACTCCTATATACAGGAATATAACTACTATAATACTGCTCCTATATACAGGAATATAACTACTATAATGCTGCTCCTATATACAGGAATATAACTACTATAATAAAGTTCAAGAAAAGAAACACGTAGTAGCACTCACCCTTTTCTTCAGCTTAGCGGCTTTATTACATTCACAAGTTGCGGGGAGGGAAAGGGTTCAGGTGTGTGCGCGCACACACCTGAACCCTTTCCCTCCCCGCAACTTGTGAATGTAATAAAGCCGCTAAGCTGAAGAAAAGGGTGAGTGCTACTACGTGTTTCTCTTCTTGAACTTTCGTATACCTTGTCTCTGTAGTTTGCACCCCCATCCAGCAGCCACATTCACATTTATTGTCCGGCTCGAGACCGATCCACAGATCCCATCCACGCAGTGCATATCTGGAGCGGTGCAGGCTTCTGAATCTCACTATCTACAAGTATAACTACTATAATACTGCTCCTATATACAGGAATATAACTACTATAATACTGCCCCCTATATACAGGAATATAACTACTATAATACTGCCCCCTATATACAAGAATATAACTACTATAATACTGCTCCCTATATACAGGAATATAACTACTATAATACTGCTCCTATATACAGGGATATAACTACTATAATACTGCTCCTATATACAGGAATATAACTACTATAATACTGCTCCTATATACAGGAATATAACTGCTATAATACTGCTCCTATATACAGGAATATAACTACTATAATACTGCTCCTATATACAGGAATATAACTGCTATAATACTGCTCCTATATACAGGAATATAACTACTATAATACTGCTCCTATATACTGCTCCTATATACAGGAATATAACTGCTATTACCCTTATTCCATACATTCTTATCAAACACATACATTACATTCCAGAGAAATAAACACTCGGTGTACGCCACCAGGCTGAAATAAAAAGTATAATTTATATGTACATCAGGAGACAAAAGCGGACCATGAAATAAAAACAACCACGTGTGGCGTTGCAAGGCCAGGCAGAGGTATACTGAAAGCAATGTGTGTATGTTTGTATATATACATGGTATACATCATTAGCAAGAACAGAGGACACCAGAGGGCGATTGGCAAGAGGACACAGGGACAGAGAGACTGACGAGAGACTTGAAGTGCTATCGGAGGCCGCTGCTCGTTTTTTGCTTGGGTGGCCTGGAGAGCGGAGGGGGCGAGCTCACCGCTGGCCGGGTCACTCTCGGTGGGGCAGGATGGGGGGAGGGGACGCACATCCCATTTCACCTTGACTGGCGCTCATTGAAGGAGACCCGTCGTCCTTGCCACCCTGCCGGGATGGAGAAGGATTCATTGTAGGCTTCATTCCATTCCAGGCCAATATGGACGACAACCCTGCAGGGGCGCGACGGACGGCAGCAGAGACGTCACTCCTGGTCACATCTGTCACTGCTTCCCCTCAAGAGTTGCACAAGGCTTTCCCATTCAATAGCAAACACCGGGCGGGGGAAGCGGTCAGTCGTCGATGCAGATCACCTCACCAGCTCTGCCGTCTTTCCTTTCCATTAGATCCATCTCTCTCTCTTTCTTTACTAGAATTGGAGGACCATTAGAAGCTGGGGGAAACAAGAAGAGAAGAGTAATCGAGACGGGCGTGTTAAGGTGGAGAACCTCCGGCGATCATCTGTGATCTGTGCAGAGACCGGGCAGTAAGTGTTCGATTTCCTTGCAGCACCACCTTGAGGGGAGTTCAGGCATTACACTGTGCCCCTTCACATCAATAATGATCCTGCAGCGCCACCTTGAGGGGAGTTCAGGCATTACACTAATCCCATTCACATCAATAGTGATCCTGCAGCACCACCCTGAGGTGAGTTCAGGCATTACACAGATCCCAATCACATCAATAGTAATCCTGCAGCACCACCCTGAGGTGAGTTCAGGCATTACACAGATCCCAATCACATCAATAGTGATCCTGCAGCACCACCCTGAGGTGAGTTCAGGCATTACACAGATCCCAATCACATCAATAGTAATCCTGCAGCACCACCCTGAGGTGAGTTCAGGCATTACACAGATCCCATTCACATCAATTGTGATCCTGCAGCGCCACCCTGAGGGGAGTTCAGGTATTACACTGTGCCCGTTCACATCAAGTGTGATCCTGCAGAGAGGGAGATACGCACTCGGTGTAATCCTCTCCACTGAGGACTAGAGGATTCTATACACAAGACCTCCATCTAATAATTTAGGATTTTATTATAGGGTGTATGACAAGAACCCTTAAAAGGGGTTATTCAGGATTACAAAACATGGCCGCTTTTAGAAACAGCACCACCCTTGTCTTAAGGTTGGGTGAGGTATTGCAGCTTGGTTCTATACAAGTAAAAGGAGCTGGCTGTAATACCACACACAACCTGAAGACAGGGGTGGCGCTGGGTTGAGACGAAAGTGGCCATGTTTTTCTAATTGTGGATAATCTTTGAAGCCGTCTCTGAGGTGAATACACAACTCTCCTACTATAACATAAACTGACCCAGGGATATCACCCACCCCTTCCTGCAGCACCCTGTGCTGTGAAGTACATTAAAGGGGTATTCCAATCATAAATAACTTTTCATGTTGCTGCCCATAGTGAGACTAACAATTCCTTCCATACTTGTTATAATTTATTCAGTCTCCTTCCCCCAGTTCTGAGCTGCTGCTTTCTGCTGAAGACACAAAAATCTGTGTGTGAGCTTTTCTCTGTCTCCCCCTCTTCCCCCCTCCCTTCTGAGACGGCTGATGTAAACAAGTCCCTGGCAGGCTTTATCTGCAACTTTGTAGCTTCCTTGTAATGCTGGGAGGGTTAATCTGAGGTCACGTTGCTATCGAACTCACTGTGATCATCCCTACCGGCATTACAAAGTTGATACAAGGTTGCCGATAAAGCTTGCCAGGGACTTGTTTACATCAGCCGTCTCAGAAGGGAGGGGGGAGGAGGGGGAGACAAAGAGAAAAGCTCAAACAGGTTTCTTAAAGCTTGGAGGGTTAATCTGAGGACACATTGCTGATTGACTCGAATTAGTTGATACAAAGTTGCAGACAGGGACTTATTTACATCAGCAGTCTCAAAAGGGAGGGGGGAGAAGGAGGAGACGGAAAGAAAAGCTCACACACAGATTTTCGTGTCTTCAGCAGAAAGCAGCAGCTGAGAACTGGGGGAAGGAAACTGAATAGATAATAAGTATGGAAGTAACTGGTAGTCTCACCATGGGCAGCAGAATATGAAAAGTTATGTTTAAGTGGAATACCCCTTTAAATCTCAGGAGTCTGCCCTATTTTAAGATTTTTACAACCCAACAAAATTTAGCAATTTTTAGAATTCTCCGATTTAACTTTTTACTTTGGTTAATTTTTTATCTTATCATTTACTCACGTTGACATTTTAACCCCATCCGTACCACATCTTTTATTAATTTTTCCCTGTGCAGGGAGGGAAAACATGAAGCCCTGAGGGGGACTGGTAGTAACAGAATGGCACTGGTGGGGGACTGGCAGCAGGTCAGTATGTGTATTTTTTTTTTTATACGTTATACCACTATTGTAGGCACTTTTATAAGTAAAATGTATTCTCCCTTTAAAGGGGTACTCCGGACAAACTTAAAAAAACTGGGAGGGTATCAAATGATACTTACCTGTCCTGTGCCCCCACAGTGCAACGCCACAACTTGCGGTCACCCGTTGGTCTCCTGATCCTGTGACATGACAGCCCGCTCAGCCAATCAGTGACTGGGATGGAATACCTCTGTAGTCACTGACTGGTACAGCAGGTCGCTCCTGTGAGGTCATTACACAGGAAAGGGAGATACAGCTAGTGACCATCAGCAAGTGAGGGGGCACCGGGACTGGTAAGTATCATCTGATGGTTATATACCCACCACCCCCTGCCATACTAGGTTTTTTAGTTTGCCCGGAGAACCCCTTTAAGTAACGTAGAGATTGGCTAAACGCTAAAGTTTACAATGTAACAGTAAAAACACCACATCTACTATACAGATGAATACCACAGAACATACACCGCAGGATGAGGTATAACAAAGAGTGAAGGAATGGAAAGAAAAGAACGAGAAAGACTGAAAGGAGAGAACGAAGATCACTGTCTTCTTACCTGACAAGAACGACCCCAGGGGCATTTGATTATAATTTGTCCCAGTATGTGGTGCTGTGGGTGGGTTGCTTGGAAAATGCCCCCCGAAGAGAGGAGGCGTGGTATAAGGACCAGGGGGGAAAACCTGGGGGGGCAGAGAGAATTCAGTCTGAGAGTTTTACAAACACCCATCACGTCCTGCCCCGAGAACTATCCTGTATCCCAGTATCAGGTTCCCGGTATATTACACACCCCAGTATTAGGTCCCCAGTATATTACACACCCCAGTATTAGCTCCCCAGTATATTACACACCCCAGTATATTACACACCCCAGTATTAGCTCCCCAGTATATTACACACCCCAGTATTAGATGCCCAGTATATTACACACCCCAGTATTAGGTGCCCAGTATATTACAAACCATAGTATTAGGTGCCCAGTATATTACTTACCCCAGTTTCAGGTCCCCAGTATATTACACACCCTACTTCACTGACTGTACATGAAGGGGGAGATTTATCAAACATGGTGTAAAGTGAAACTGGCTCAGTTGCCCCTAGCAACCAATCAGATTCCAACTTCATTTTCCATGGAGACAGTTTCACTTTACACCATGTTGGATAGATCTCCCCCTTTATAACCCTATTACACATACTGTCCACCTACTTTTGGACCACCCTGTAATTTATATATATTATATATAACATACACACACACACACACACACACACACACGTATTTTACCTGAGCGGAATACCCCTTTAATCATTGACATCTAGTTTGTTCCTATAGGGAGTATGAGGTTCTATTAGGCATATGACAACCTATGACTCCCATGCTCCGGCATGTTGGGTGCTGCAGTATTTACAACAGTCTCTGCCACAAACTAAAGACCATGGAGGCTGAGAGACAAGATCCTATAACATCCACTCCACACACACCTACGGACCCCCCCGACCCCCGGCCGGGTCTCTCACCGGAGGGGCTGTGCTCTCGCTCCCTTTGCTTGCGAGTCGGCTCAGGATACTGCGCTCGGACATCTGCAGTCTGGCCGCGATGGGCGGGATGCGCGCGAGGGAGGCCGGCAGGCGCGTTACATCGGCCTTCATATCGCTCAACAGCTCCTCCAGCTGGTTCAACACTGAATAGAGGGAGAGCTCAGACACGGTACCAGACTACTACCCCCCACATCCCCAAGGAACCTCCAACCATCTCCGGCCTGCCCTTATAGCTGTCGGGCATGCTGGGAAATGTAGTCACTAAGGCTACTGCAGACCAGGAAGTTGGAGGCCAATGGTCTATAACAGGGGGTAAGGAACCTTGGCCCTCCAGCTGTTGCAAAACTGCAACTCCCATCATGAATGGACAGCCAAAGCTTTAGCTTTGGCTGTCCATTCATGATGGGAGTTGTAGTTTTGCAACAGCTGCAGGGCCAAGGTTCCCTACTAGTCCATGGTCGCTATAGATGTCTATAAACTCAGCACTTCAAGAACATTACTATTCATATTCTATATGTAAAGGGCTGATCATGTATTCCTCTCCAATCACATCCAAAGCTGCGCCCACGATTCACAGCCGCCCCCATGACATCTATCTGTGACCCTATAATTATGTAATACACACGGGAGAGCAAAGACCACATCTCCCACAATACACTGCAGCGGCGTCAATGAGATACGAGGTTTAACAGAAAAGCAACAACATTGTGACACAGCTCCGGATGTGACTGGAGTACAGGACCGGGACATCTCCCTCTCAAGCTGCAGACACAGTCCAGGCCTAGAGGTAATGTGATGTGTCTATGGGTACAGGGACCCTATCCCCCCCCCCTCCTCTTCCTTCTCTCCTTTCCTCTTTCTTCCTCTTACGTCCCGTTTACCTTTATGGAGGACGGCGTTGGCCGGCTTGTTCCCCGCCAGAGATTCCTTAGACAGGTGTTGGTGACTCTCTGCCAGACATTCAACCTCTGAGAAGCGGGCATTAAGGGCCATGGCGGGATGGGACGGGTCCTGTGTCATGTTGAGGTAGGCGGCACGGCGCAGCTGCTCCTCAATCACAAGGGCCTGTTCCAGCAGCTGTGAGAGGGGGAAAGAGGAGCAGTGATTGGGGTTCTCCACCAGTGTAATGTATTATATAAACATTGGGAGGCTGCAGCACTAGTGACAGAGACAGCTCTCCCCAGTATAATGTATATTCTAATAGTAATATGTATTATATAGACATCAGGGGAGGCTGCAGCACTAGTGACACAGACAGCTCCCCCCAGTGTAATGTCTATTCTAATAGTAACATGTGATATATAGACATCAGGGGAGGCTGCAGCACTAGTGACACAGACAGCTCCCCCCAGTGTAATGTCTTGTCTAATGGTGACATGTATTTTATTGACATCAGGGGAGGCTCAGTGATATGTAACTGCGCTAGGCTGAATAGTGAGTGAGTAACTGTCGTGTGTGTGTGTGTGTATATATATATATATATATATATATATATATATATATATATATATATATATATATATATATATATATATATATATGTGTGTGTGTGTTCTAGAATTATCCTACATCTTGTAAGGTGCATCATGGGGGATGCCTGCAGGGTTGTACCTTAAATCGTCTGGCCAAGAACTTGTTTTTCATCTCCAGGAAGTTTCCTTTGTTGGTTTCGGACTTGAATGGCTCATTTATAATAGCGAAGGGAGGGTCGTTCTGCAGGTCCTGCCACCGCGCATATCCATGTCTGACCAGGAGTTAAGGAAGCTTTTCTATTGGTAAGTCCAGGCCTGTAACCTCAGCCGCTCTCACCCGGTGTCTGATGTCACAATCTCGGTATTGCTGTTCATTAATTCTCCCAAATGGTTTAGAATAAACTTCTGACAATCACACAACAACAAACAACAACAACAACAACAACAACAGAGGACGTGCTATGTTCCTATAAGATGCTGAGAGGTCAGCCTGTTGCTGCTGCCTATGTTTAGACTAAGAATTCCTTCCATACTTATTATCTATCCAGTCTCCTTCCCCCAGTTCTGAGCCTTTGCTTTCTGCTGAAGACACAAAAATCTGTGAGCGCTTTTCTCCGTCTCCCCCTCCCTTCTGAGACATCTGATGTAAACAAGTCCCTGGCAGGCTTTATCTGCAACATTGTAGTTTCTTTGTAATGCTGGGAGGATTAATCACTAAGTTCATCAGCACCTTGACCTCAGATTAACCCTCCCAGCATTACAAAGAAGCTACAATGTTGCAGATCCAGCCTGCCAGGGACTTGTTTACATCAGCTGTCTTAGAAGGGAGGAGGGGGAGACAGAGAGAAAAGTTCACACACAGATTTATGTGTCTTCAGCAAAAAGCAAAAGCTCAGAACTGGGGGAAGGAGACTGGATAGATAATAAATATGGAAGGAATGGTTAGTCTCACCATGGGCAGAAACATATCAAAAGTTATTTTTGAGTGGAATACCCCTTTAAAAAGTGTACGAGTAAATACAAACTACCAATACATGTAAGAAAACAAGGATACATCACAACTCCGGCCAGTAACCAGTAATCATGGCGGCGATGCCAGATCTCGTTCAGCCTGCCCGAGCAGATGGCTGCCCGCTCCTCATTCTGCCACAAGGTGTGAAGTTCTGGGAGGGATAAACAGAGAACAAATTGTATGTTATCTTCAGGTATGTTTTCTTTTCCAGTTCCAGTGCATCAAGAATAAAAGCCTTGATTAAAAATCTGCCAAGCAAAGACATGTGTCTCCATGGTTACAGACTACAAACAAGCCCAGTGTAGTCAGGTTCAGCAGTAACACTCTAATACAATTGTCCCTACAGACAGGGGAGGAAGCAATAATGAGATATATGGGTCTGCATAGAAGCTGTATACACAAAACGACAAGAGCATTTGCAGATGGAAGTGGGCAGATCAATTAAATGTCTTCCCTTCCATTACCTGTGAAGCCGCCATCTGCGATATTAAACATGAAGCGTGGCCTCTCGGGCCGGCTCTCCTCCTTTCTCCCGTTGTTGTTTCTCGTCTCATCGCGGTGATTGTTGGTCTTCAGATCTTTCAGCGTTTCCCTCTCAAACTTGAGGTCCTCGGGTCCTGAGAGATAGCAGAACATGGATGCTGGTGTAATAGTCCATTCTGCTATTAGACTACCCCAGCAGTCTGCAACCTGTTGATACTACAAGTCCCAGAAAGTCTTTGCAGTGGTGCTGATACAACTCCCAGCATGTCCCTGTGAGGGCATTGAAAGGGAACCATTCACCCCGTGGCCCCCGTTAGAAACAGACAAACAGTTACATAAAGGTCAATATACTTACCATATCGCTCCCGGTCCCGTCCCGGATCTCGTTGTTGACACAGAGAAATCGCCGATTCTTCTTCTCGCGCCCATTATGGTAATGAGCGCCGCCGGCCTGAAAGTCCAGCCTTCTCCCCGCCTCCGACACTTGATTGACGCCGGGTCTTCTTCCTCCTCGTCTTCTTTCTTCTCGCCGGATCCCGCGCAGGCGCCGTGACGGTCGTTTTCGGCGCATGCGCAGTTCACAATTGAAGCCGCTCCACAGCTTCAATGTTTACTGCGCGTGCGCCGATTGTCAGAGCTGAAGTGACGTGTTGGACTTCGCGCATGCGCGGTACACAGGAACGTCACGAGCACGTATCCTGTTTACCGCGCAGGCGCAGAAGAGATGACGAGACCTTCGCAACGGCGCCTGCACGGGAATTCGTGAGGAGACTGAAGACTGAAGACGTCAATCAAGTTCCAGGAGGCGTGGATGGGCGGCGACGAGAAGAGGACCTCATGAATAAGTTGGACTCGTCCGTCGTTTCCTATGGACGTTGGACTCATCTCAGCTCATTACCATAATGGGCGGGAGAAGAAGAATCGGCGATTTCTCCGTGTCAACAACGAGATCCGGGACGGGACCGGGAGCGATATGGTAAGTATATTGACCTTTATGTAACTGTTTGTCTGTTTCTAACGGGGGCCACGGGGTGAATGGTTCCCTTGAAGTCATGCTGGGAGTTGTAGTTTTCCTGTATTCTAGCGGTCGGCAACCTTTAGCAGCTATGTTGATATAACTCTCAGCATGTCTTAGTCATGCAAGGAGTTGTAGTATCACCGCCTGGAGAGCTACATATTACATGGCACTAGAGTGTGAAGAATCTACAGCTAGCTGCCTAGCTACATCAATGTACACACACACACACACACTCATTACTGCTATAGTAGTGTCCCGGTACGGGTGGTCCACTAAGTTTTATTCCACCTGGGTGAAGTCCCTCTGTCAGGTATCACAAAACAGGGATGAAGATGCTTATTTGTATTTCCCCACTAGGTGTCGCACTGCTTCTATGTGTTTGTCTGAGCACAGCTGAACGTTATGGGATAGCCTCAGAATACTATTCTCCTGCATATTAGGAAAACGGCTGAGCAAAATGATGTAAGTAATACACCGATCTGTTCAGTGTTTCCGGTCACTAGTCTTCATTAAAGGCAGCATAAAGCTAGTCACAGATTCCCTTAAAGTGTTGGTCCTATTTTTGTGACCACTCCTGGCCACTGTGACAAGTTGACCCCAGCCCACCTTGCTGTACCACCACCTCACAGCACCCTGGGCCATGGCACTATGTCACCCAGGGAGGATGTAGACATTGATGTGTATGGCGATTGTGGATTCACACATCTCCCAATACAGATAAGACTATGACAAAGCCCTCAGGACTGGTCAGCAGATCGGCCTCAGGCCTTGGGCCCATAGAGTCCTTTAAGGCTCACCCCTTGGCATCTCTCCCTGTCCAGCGTCCGGTCTTTCTGCTGTTAGTTCCTTCTCGGCGGCGCCATCTTGAGGTTTCTCAGGCTGAGAAGCTAAAAGAATTTAAAAATAACATGAAATAATAAAAATGCTCTGTACATTTATGTCCGTCATACTCACGACTGCTGCAGCCGCCACTGTCAGAGGGGACGCAGCCGCGTGGTGCTGACACTACGGCGGAGATTTATCAAACATGGTGTAAAGTGAGACTGGCTTCGTTGCCCCTAGCAACCAATCAGATTCCTCCTTTCTTTCCTCACAGACTCTTTGGAAAATGAAAGGGGAATCTGATTGGTTGCTAGGGGCAACTGGGCCAGTTTCACGTTACACCATGTCTGATAAATCTCCCCCTATGTATACATGTATACTCACCATTCCGGTCCTCTGGGGTCTGAGATCCCAGCTCTTGTCTTCCTTGTGACTGATCGGAAGTTTCCGGCACTTGTCTCTCCTCGCTTTTCTCTGCGGCAATGCTGGAGGATGGACTCACCGTATCCTGAGGGGTGGGGGTCTACAATACAGAGATGGCGGCGTAAGGACTACCGTGTACATACGTTACTGATCCTGACAGCCGGCAATTCTGTAATGGAGGCCGCAGGTGTGACCCCTGGGGTGGATCTTACCCGCACAGTCACCGTCGCATCGCCTTCCATCTTCTCTGCCCCCTTCACATCCTTCTCTTTCTGTTCTTTGTTTTCAGTATCAACACTATCGACCGGGGTGCCTCCATTCTCTGCCCGCTCGCTGGGTGCTGGAGTGGCTACAAAAGTGTAAGAACTGTTCAGTATCTGTAGAGGATCACAGTGCGCTTTGTAATCTCCAGCCTTATAGGACATGATGACACAGGGGGCATGCTCTGCAGCCTCGTATGACCGCTCTTTTCTGCAGGTCCCATAGTTCGCTTAAAGGGGAACTCCAGCTAATTTTATTTTTTTCCCCCCGCAAATCAACAGGTACCAAAAAATCTTCAGTCTTCCGGTACTTATCAGCTGCTGTATGTCCTGCAGGAAGTGATGTAGTCTCTCCAGTCTGACACAGTGCTCTCTGCTGCCACCTCTGTCCATGTCAGGAACTGTCTAGAGCAGGAGAGGTTTTCTATGGGGATTTACTGCTGCTCTGGACAGTTCCTGACATGGACAGAGGTGGCAGCAGAGAGCACTGTGTCAGACTGGAGAGAATACACCACTTCCCGCAGGACATACAGAAGCTTATAAGTACTAAAGATTTTTTAAATATAAGCAAATCACAAATCTGTATAACTTTCTGGTGTCTGTTGATTTATAATTAAAAAAAAAAAAAAAAAAAAAGTTGGAGTTCCCCTTTAAGATAAGCAATTCCTAGTCGATTGATGACGTAATATAAGGGTCCATTTACACAGAAAGATTATCTGCCAAAGATTTGAAGCCAAAGCCAGAAATGTATTTGAAAATAGGAGAAATCTCAGGCTTTCCTTTATGACCTGATCTTTGTTTATAGTCTGTTTCTGGCTTTGGCTTCAAATCTTTGGCAGATAATCTGTGTAAATGCACCCTAAGCCTTGACATCAGTGTTTCCCAAAGTTTGCTAAACTACCACTCCCATCATGACCTGAGATCTGTAGTGTGTGCAATAGCTGCAGCGCTGCAGTTTGGGTGACCCTATTACTGTTTGCCCCCCATATACCTGGCTTAGAAGTGCAGGGGGTGTTGGTGAGGCTGGGATCTGGGGTGGTGGTGCTGGTCTTTATAGTGGGTGAGGAGGCTCGTGACGACAGCTTGGAGTCTAGGCTGGGGTCGGGCATCAGTTCGGGCATGCTCCAGCGCCCATTAATGTGTTCAAACTCCTGCACCTGCAAAGGCAAAGATAAAAAACATACAGATTACTGTGGTGTTACTGACTGTATTTTAAAGGGGCACCCGGTGAAAATCTTTCTTTCAAATCAGTGCCAGAGATTTGTAATTTACTTCTTCCAGTATTTATCAGCTGCTGTGTGTCCTGCAGGAAGTGCTGTATTCTTTCCAGTCTGACACAGTGCTCTCTGCTGCCACCTCTGTCCATGTCAGGAACTGTCCAGAGCAGGAGAGGTTTTCTATGGGAATTTGCTGCTGCTCTGGACAGAGGTGGCAGCAGAGAGCACTGTGTCAGACTGGAAACAACACACCACTCCCTGCAGGACATTCAGTAGATGATAAGTACTAAAAGTTGATACAGTTGATCTGAAAGGAAAAAATATATTTGCCGGAGTACCCCTTTAATCCAGTCTTTCACACTTGGTTATCATACAGATTGGCCATCAGTATTAGGTGGGTGGGGATCTGACCACCAATCAGCTGTCTGATCAGCCTCTATCAGCCTCCTCAATGTTCACTTCTGCTTGTCCATAGCCTTGCCGAATACTGTGCGGGGTCACATAGTACAGAGACAGACCGCAGCGATATAGTAAAGCCACTCTGTACAGTCAGGTTACCCCTTAAACTTCTATGATTTTAATTCTGGAAGTTGTACTCACCTTTTTCTTGACCAGAGACATGACACCGATACGGGTCAACACCTGCTGGCGGGACAGCCCTTCTCGGGGGACGCCATCGGCAAAGGTCTCCGAGCCGTCCGCCCCCGGCTCACACAGATGTCTCATGAACAGGGATACGTAGGCTCTTGGATACAAGAGAGATATACATGAGGAGGTTAGCCTAAATCCATCTATAACCCACTACCAGGGGGATTGCCCGCTACAATTATACAGTGATATTCCTTCAATCCAGCACCAGCAAGCTGCAATAAATTCTGCATAACCCTAAAAGTATACATTATATATTATATACACACATTTATTATACACACACAGTACATATTATACACACACAGTACATATTATACACACACAGTACATATAAGAGTAATACGGCAGCAGGATGGAAACCTCCCTTTCTGTATAAGGATCTTACATATAAGTGATGCAACACTGCCACCTGCTGGACATTCATGGAATAACTCAAACTTCTATTCAGTGTTTTAATATATTTTAAATATTAGTAAGCGAGGAACTTTTACGCCCCCCTCTATTCGGCGCGGAACCCATACGTCCCCCTCTATTCGGCGAGGAAGCCCCGCGGCCCCCTCTATTGGGCGAGGCCGGCCTCTGTTCAGTGAGCGGGCCCCTGGCTGCCACCACACAGAGCTGACAGACGTTCCCCATCAGACTTGCCCCAGCATCCTGCCCGGCTCGGCCTCTATGACCTATCAGGGTACGGAGACCTGTGAGACTTGTCCTGCACCAGGCTGTGGGTATAGAGACACCGCTCTGCTCTCTCCCCGGGGTCACCTGGCTGCAGACTATTGCACTGTGCGTCTGTGTGAGGGAGGAGGGACGGATCTTACTCACCACCTCCAGGAAACAGACAAAGGGTGGACCGAGCGGCGTCAGATGAGTAAGGACATCATCACGCGGGAAATGGCTGCACACGTGTGGCGGTATATGTAGGTGTATGCAGAGGGGACAGTTATGTGGCGGTATATGTAGGTGTATGCAGGGGGGACAGCTATGTGGCTGTATATGAAGGTGTATGAGGAGGGGACAGCTATGTGGCGGTATATGAAGGTGTATGAGGAGGGGACAGTTATGTGGCGGTATATGTAGGTGTATGAGGAGGGGACAGCTATGTGGCGGTATATGTAGGTGTATGAGGAGGGGACAGTTATGTGGCGGTATATGAAGGTGTATGCAGGGAGGGGACAGTTATGTGGCGGTATATGAAGGTGTATGCAGGGAGGGGACAGCTATGTGGCGGTATATGAAGGTGTATGCAGGGAGGGGACAGCTATGTGGCAGTATATGAAGGTGTATGCAGGGAGGGGACAGTTATGTGGCGGTATATGAAGGTGTATGCAGGGGGGACAGTTATGTGGCAGTATATGAAGGTGTATGCAGGGAGGGGACAGCCATGTAGCTGTATATGAAGGTGTATGCGGGGGGGACAGTTATGTGGCGGTATATGAAGGTGTATGAGGAGGGGACAGCCATGTAGCTGTGTATGAAGGTGTATGCGGGGGGGACAATTATGTGGCGGTATATGAAGGTGTATATGGAGGGGACAGTTATGTGGCAGTATATTAAGGTGTATGCGGGGGGACAGTTATGTGGCGGTATATGTATAATGTGTATATACATAGAGAGAACACAGTATATAAGATTTGCATGAGGCCTGTATATAGTGATAGTACCGGGAGAGGGGGGGGGGGGGGGGGTCACTTACTTAAACTCCTTCTCCGATTTCCCCCGCAGGTCTCTCACCAGCCAGTGTGTGCTGAAGGCGTCCTGAGGCGGCATCCCCCAGCGCATTACCGCATTCAGGAAGGCCTTACGCTGCCGCGTGTTGAACCCCAGAACCTGTGAGAAGAAACAGAGGAGATGGCCTGTAAGTATCTGACACATAGACTTATTATAGGAGCAGGACAGGTATACATTATAGGACAGGTATACAGAGCGTTAAGTTTCATCATATGACAACGTACCTCTATATTCCCACCGACCCGGGCCAGCAGCGGCGGCAGTGGTTTGTCCTTTTCATTGCGCAGCTGTCGGCGGGACTGCCTGCGACCTGTAACAGCGAGGAAAGCATCAACATGGTCTGTACATGGTCTATGGCCTGTATGTGTTATATGGTCCGCGTATGGTATAAGGTTAGTATACGGTCTGTACATGGTCTATATGTGTTATATGGTCCGCATTTGGTACATGGTCTGTATGTGTTATATAGCCTGTATATGGACAGTACATGGTCTATGGCCTGTATATGGTCTATATGTGTTATATAGCCTGTATATGGTCAGTACATGGTCTATGGTCTGTATACGGTACATTGTCTGGATGTGTTATATAGTCTGTATATGGTCAGTATACGGTCTATGGCCTGTATATGGTATACGGTCTATGGCCTGTATACGGTACACGGTCTGTATGTGTTATATAGCCTGTATATGGTCAGTATACGGTCTATGGCCTGTATATGGTGTATGGTCTATGGTCTGTATACGGTACACGGTCTGTGTGTGTTATATAGCCTGTATATGGTCAGTATACGGTCTATGGCCTGTATATGGTATACGGTCTATGGCCTGTATATGGTATACGGTCTATGGCCTGTATATGGTATACGGTCTATGGCCTGTATATGGTATACGGTCTATGGCCTGTATACGGTACACAGTTTGTATGTGTTATATAGCCTGTATATGGTCAGTATACGGTCTATGGCCTGTATACGGTACAGGGTCTCATCCTCACCTTCTGCTCTCTCATCAAAGTCCTCATCCTCTTCTTCAGAGCCCACAGAGTACTCAGACTGGTTATCTGCAAAGAGGGAGCGGAGATGGTGCTAATACAGTCCCATGAAGGTATTACTGAGCGGCATCTGCCCTGGTAGAGCGTGTACAATGGTGCATCACTACAAGGATGGGGGAACCTTCAGCCCTCCAGCTAAATCCAACTAATGCAGCTGGAGTCTTCGGGTTCGGCCAACGTCACCAAACCCGAAGATTTTGACAGGTTCTCTTAGCACTAATCACTATGGCTGCTGCATGCAGATACTAAGCCTCTCCCCTGATATCTATATAATACATGCAGTTACCAACACAGCCACTGGTGGCAGCAGAGGGAACACACACAAAAAAAAATAGGAGGCGTTTAATAAGACTGGTGCACGCCTCTAAGTGAATTTGGTGGGACCAGCGCTTAACACAGGAATTGCATTAAAATGTACACCTACTCCGGAGCAGTGTAGGTTTGTGCCTGGTTTGGGCCTTGATAAATGAGCCTCCTCCCAGCCGTGCAGCCCCTGCCTGCCCAACAGGTGAGCGGAGAATACGGCTGGCGTATGCTACAGAGAAGGGACAAATCTGCCTCTTTTCCATGGCATACACCGGGGGGGGGGGGCGCACTATACTAAATGTCCCCCCATGTGCCTGTTGGTTCACAGGGGCCACATCCCTCCCACTACACCCTGCCTACATTTCCCACCACTGTCAAAGTGACAAGAAGGACAAAATGGCAAAAAAGTCACAATTGTGTATAAATCTGAGGCCATGGGGATATAAGCGAGGTTGGATAATGGTTCTCCTTACCCTGGTCCTCCTGTGCGGCGTCATTGTAGTTGACCTGCTTCCGCACCCTCTTGCCCTTGCCCAGGTTACGTGCCAGGTCCTCCTGCTGCTGCTCGTAGTGATGGCGGAGCAGCTTCTCCCAGTAATCGGGATCCACGTTCTCTTCCTGTTTGATCACTTCCCGCTCCAGCTCCTCCAACTAAAACGCAAAAGAAAAAGGATGAGCGGGCTGGTTGGCAGTAGTACACATGCAGGTACTTCCTCCCTTACTTGTCTGGCCAATCACAGAGCAGCAACAACTCCTTCCTGCTATGCAATGACACGGTGCTGGTGACAGTGCATGGACTGAGCGGGCGGGCACTGCGGTGGGTGGTGATTCCCTGTAAACTACTACTACTATGGCAGCGGACAGAGGCGGGCGCTCACCTTCTCCTCCTCCCGCACCACGTACTGAGCCACCTTGAAGGAGCTGAGATACTCGTTCATGTTCTGGACCTCGGTGTCCTCCGTCTCATCCTGGTTACGATCCAGGAGCCGCGCGATGGCCCCGTTGTCGTAGTGGATGACGCTGCTGTCCTCCTCTTTGTTATCGCCTGGAAGGAAGAAAATGGATTAAGGAACCTTCCCGGTTAAAGGTTTTTATTAACCCTTTAGAGTAGTGACATTTATTAACCCTTTAGAGCAGTGAATGTCCTTGCAGCCCTTGTTTCACGATTATCGTGGCCGTGGAATAGGCCCAGTAAACGAGCGCCGATCTAGCAGATCGCTGCTCGTTTACATCGTTGCTCGGCCCGTGGAATAGGGCCCTTAGGGTACTATTGCGTGAAGCGATTTTTAACGATTAACAATAAACGACTGCAAATTAGATTGTTTATCGTTAACCTGAAATCGTTCACCATATTGCCCAGAACAATAGTCGTTAGTTACAATCGTTATTGCGATCGTTACTATGATCGTTTATTCCATCTGATCCCAGCAAGACAATGGACAATGTGCAATTACACTGAACGATTAGTGAACAAATGTGGAATTACAGCGAACGATTAATGATAATTTTAGGTTCAGATCTAAATCAACGACACACAAACGATTTTCCGATCGTTGCCTGCAGTTACACAGAAAGATTATAGTTTAAATTTGAACGATATAACGATTTTTCGCACGATAATCGTCCGGTGTAATAGGTACTATTACATGAAGCAATTTTTCGACGATGAACAACAAACAAAACTCAAACGACCGCTATGGCGAACGACCTGAAATCCATCACCCAATTACAAGGAACGATGATCGTTACTTATGATCGTTATTGTGTTCGTCCTGTCGTCGCACTGCGTTCGTTGCTACTGCGAACGACGTCTTATCACATGCGAACGGTTTGCGAACGATCAACAATAAAAATAGGTCCAAATTCTATTAAACGGCCAACGATTTCTTGGTTGGTCGTTTAATCGTTGTCTGCTATTACACTAAACAGTTATCCGAACAATTTAACGATTTTCAAACGATAATCGTTCCGTGTAATACATCCTTTAGTTCTGAGTTCCCAGTATTATCATTCATGATTACGCAAGGATCTTTGAAAATGTCAGTACAGTAGCGCGAAGATTTAAACAGCTTTTGAGCTCCCGGAATCAGTCGTATTTACGTACCGCGCACAGAACATGTGAACGTCCAATGTATCATGTATACACCCATATCAGAGAACAATCAAAGTTAGCATAAAAAAAAAATAAAAAAAGAGGAATCTGCAACCAAACAGGTATCTGGGGCACATGAGATGGGGTCCGGTGTGGATTCGCTAACGTTCCTACACTATGCACTAATACTAATCTGACCCATGGTGGGATCCTACCTGCGTCTCAGTCTGTGATGAGTATCTGGTGTCCATATTTGAGAGATGATCAGAGAGAAACCATTGCCGGATGTTATATATAGATAGTCGGGCTCTATTACTGAGCTCACAACAGGAAGGACCATGGCAGGAGGACCAGGTGTGCTGGGGGGAGGGGGGTGTATGCGAGTCACCTGTAATGGGGGTGGGTCAGGGGTGCGGACACTGACCCCCACATCAGCATACTGCTGTACTATTGTGCCTTTCCTTTCTTTATAGCTTGGACGTCTATACATATCTATGCTTTAGGATCGTATTAGACAATGCAAGCCTTTGTCCCTGCTGAACTTTCTGTATTGTAAATAACATCCAGGTACATATAAGCCTGACACAGAGAAGCAGGAAGGGGTGGATCTTTAAAGGTATACTCCAGCGAATATTTTTTTTTCTTTTTAATTAACTGATGTGAGAAATTTACTTCTCTAAAAAAAAAAAAAATCCAGTCTTCCAGTACTTATCAGCTGCTGTATGTCCCGCAGAAAGTGGTGTATTCTCTCCAGTCTGACACAGTGCTCTCTGCTGCCACCTCTGTCCATGTCAGGAAGTGTCCAGAGCGGCAGCAAATCCCCATAGAAAACCTCTCCTGCTCTCCAGACTGGAAAGAATACACCACTTCCTGCAGGACATACAGCGGCTGATATGTACTGGAACACTGGAGATATTTTTAAGTAGAAGTAAATAACTTCCACTTTCTGGTACCAGTTGGTTTGAAAGAATTTCCTTTTTGCTGGAGTCCCCCTTTAATCCCTTAATGACACAGGGTGTACATGTACACCCTTGTGTTGCTAGGGGAGTTTAGAGGGGGGGCAGCGCGAAGGCTATCTGCAGCCCAGGACCACGGCAATTAGCGGGCAGTTCATTATTGCAAGTGGACTAACCCTAACCCCAGGGGGACTTCTAGTTAGTGTGTAACAAAAAAAATTATATAAAAATCCCCTCCCCTAATAAAAGTCAGAATAAATAAAAATAAACAAACAAACATGTTTACTATCGCCACGTGCGTAATCGCCCAATCTATTAAATTATCACATTCCTGATCTCGCGCGGTAAACGGCGTAAGCGCAAAAAAAATCCCAAAGTGCAAAATTGCGCATTTTTAGTCGCATCTAATCCAGAAAAAATGTAATTACAAAAAGGATCAAAAAGTTGTATATGCGCAATCAAGGTACCGATAGAAAGTACAGATCATGGCGCAAAAAATGACACCTGACACAGCCCCATAGACCAAAGGATAAAAGCGCTATAAGCCTGGGAATAGAGCGATTTTAAGGAACATTAAAAATAAATAAATTAAAAAAACAAGGTTTTAATTTTTTACAAGCCATCAAATGAAATAAAAGTTATACAAGTTACATATCGCTGTAATTGTAACGACTTGAGGAACATATCTAACAAGTCAGTTTTACCATAGGCGAACGGCGCAAACACAAAATAAAAAAAAAGCGTGTTATTTTAAATTTCACCACACCTATAATTTCTTTCTGGTTTTGCAGCATATTTTATGCAAAAATTAAGTACAATTAGTGGCGCAAAAAATAACGGCTCACCCCCCCCCCCCCCATGGTAAGAAGCTCACCAGCAATGACTGTGAACACCAACCAGCCTGAGCTTCTTACCTTCTATTTCATCCTTGAACAGCTCTTCTGTCCCAAACTTGAGGATATCGTCGAGCTCCTGCTTGGACATGGATCCGGCCTTGGAGCCGAGCCCCGGTCTCACCACTAGATGGGTCAGCATCATCTTCCTCTTGGCCACCTGTGTTATACGCTCCTCGACGGACGCCCGCGTCACAAATCTATAGATCATCACTTTGTTGGCCTGGCCGATGCGGTGAGCTCTGCTGAAGGCCTGGAAGAGACGGGTGAAAAGTCACCGCATGTGGTCAGGGGGTATACTCCATTAACTTAAAGGGGGATTCCCCTCTAACATAAGCAAATTGAAGGGAGGGAAGGATCAGCCATGTTGGATTTCCACTGTGCAATCCTTCTGATCTTGGGGAAATAAGCCGGACTCCTCTGAACGTTCATGTGGAGAGATCGAGAGAGAACGCCAATGCTACGATGTGATTTTACGTCCCTCAGCCCTTCCTACCTGGATGTCATTGTGGGGGTTCCAGTCGGAGTCGTAGATAATGACGGTGTCTGCAGTCGCCAGGTTGATCCCCAGGCCCCCGGCACGGGTGGAGAGTAAGAAGCAGAACTGCTGAGCTCCGGGAGCTACGAACAAAGGAAGGACTGGTTATAATAGTTATACAGCACGAGGAAAAATATGGCCGCTTTCTTACAAAAAAAAAAACAGCAACACCCCTGTCCTCAGGTCATGTACAGTACTACAACTATTCTTCTTTAAATTCAATGAAACAGAGCAGCAATACCTCACACAAACTGAGGACAAGAGTGGCGCTGTTTCCGCTATTATTTTTTCTAATCTTGGATAATACACCAGACCCGCAATCCATTAGGTGCCAAAAGCATGGGTATCCACGAAGACAACCATATGCGGTCGGTAATGCGTGAGACCCCAATTGGATCTTAATCTGGGGTGTGGTCGCCTCCATGGATACCCGGTCGGGTCCAGTCTACTCTGTAAGATTAAATCTGACTAAACCTAATAATGTCCGTGTAACGTCCGTACCATTAAATCGGTCAATGGCTTCCTGTCTCAGCGAGCCGGTGATCCCTCCGTCTATTCGCTCGTACTTATAACCCTCAAAGTCCAGGAAGTCTTCCAGCAGGTCCAGCATCTTGGTCATCTGGAAAAGAGGGCGACAACATTGTGAGCGGCTGGGGATGACGTCAGGGGAAGCCAACATGGCTGAGCCGCAATACCAGGCACAGCGCATAGGCAAAGGAGGAGACGCTCCACAAGAATCACCATAGGAAACCTCTACTGCTCTGGACAGTTCCTGACATGGACAGAGGTGGCAGCAAATAGCACTGTGTCAGACTGGAGAGAATACACCACTTCCTGCAGGACATACAGCAGCTGATAAGTAGTGAAAGACTGGAGTTTTTTTTAAATAGAAGTAAATTACAAATCTGTATAACTTTCTGATACCAGTTGAAAGGCTAGAGTACCCCTTTAAGAGGTCATTAGGGATCCCCTAGGCTCTACTGAAGCCTTCGTCACCGTTTTTTATCTATGTAGTAAACCACAACAAACAGCCGGCTCTATTACACGGACAGCACCGCTGCCGACGGGACCCAAGGGGTGTTATTGGGTTCTGTGATTGTGAGGAGAGACCATTTACGCAGACATAATGGATGGCACTACATGGAGACGAGACCTGGGAGAAGATGAGCACTCGGTGTCCCTGCTCGTGCAGCTTCCGCAGCATCTTCTGGAGGAGGAGCAGCTTCCCGGAGGATTTGATGAGAGCGCCGCCCTCGTAGGCACCGGTCGGAAGTTTGGGAGACTCCTGAAGAATAGAAGAGGATGGATTATTATACTATGCGGCTAAGGGACAAATCCTGTTACTGACATTAGGCTTATGGTATATACAGGTTATAATATATACAGGACACCGGGGCTGCGCAGACCTCAATCTGGAGGATTCTGCATCTATTAGGGTGCCTTTACAAAGAGAGATTTATCTGGATTTATCTGGCAAATCTGTCAGATAAATCTGTCTGTGTAAAGGCACCCTTAGGGCCCTATTCCACGGGCCGAGCAACTATGTAAACGAGCGCCGATCTGCTAGATCGGCGCTCGTTTACTGGGCCTATTCCACGGCCCCGATGATCGTGAAACAAGGGCTGCAGGGATATCGTTACAGATGTCCTTGCAGCCCTTGCTTCATACATTACCTGTCCGGGCTGCAGGTCTTCTTCTCCCGATCCCACGCGGCAGCATCGGCTTCAGAGCGGAGCTGTCTGAACTGACAGACCGCTCAGCCAATCACTGGCCTCTGCGTTTCCGGCCAGTGATTGGCTGAGCGGTCTGTAAGTTCAGACAGCTCCACTCCGAAGCCGATGCTGCCGCGCGGGATCGGGAGAAGAAGACCAGCAGCCCGGACAGGTAATGTATGGTTCTGCTGAAATCGTCAGTTGCCGCCGCGCACCGCTATTCAACCGTAGCGATGCACTGGTGGCGAACAACGATTTTAGGTCTGAACCTAAATGAACGATCAGCCGATGACACGATCATCGGCTGATAGTTCTCTCTATTCCACGGAACGATAATCGGCCGAATGGGGCAGATTCGGACGATTCTTGCTCCTGTGGAATAGGGCCCTTAGATATTTATGTCAGATCATAGATCAGGGAATAACCCCTGACGCTGCCCATACACATCAGAGACGTCGTACTGAATCTATTTCAGCGAGAATGGCTGACCAGACAACGTATGGGGGTGGAAAGAAGGATCAGATTCCACTACCTGTTCTCTGGAGGATAAGCCACCACCAAAAGGAGTCTGGCAGCAGCTTTGGGCCCTATTACACGGGACAATTATCGTGAGAATTATCGTTTTATTGTTCGAATTTAAATGATAATCATTATATATAAATGCAGACAACCATCAAACCACCAATGAGAAATCGTTCATCGTTCGTTTGGTGCTGACACCAAAATCATTGTTAATCGTTTTATTAAATCCTTTTTATTTTTTGCAATTAATTATTAATAAAATGGGCCTATTGTGACGCTTATAACAGTTTTATTTTTTCACCTACGCAGCTGTATGGGGTGTGTATCTAGTTTTTATTAATACCATATTTGTGTAGATCGGATGTTTTGATCACTTTTATTATATATATATATATATATATATATATATATAATGTAACAAAAAATCTGTAAACCTGGCACTTTTTTCCCTCTTGCCGTTAGTGATGCCGCTTGTTATATTTGAATAGATCGGACAATCACGCACGCTACGGTATATTATATGTTTATTTATGTTTATAGGTTTTATTTATATAATGGGAAAGGGGGGTGATTTCAACTTTTATTGGGGGAGGGGCTTTGGGGGTTTTATAAAGACATTTTTACTTTACACATTTTAAGTCCCTTTGGGGGACTTTTACATTCAATTATTAGATTATACACACTAATCCTTGCTATGCCATAGGCATAGCATTGATTAGTGTGATAGGCGCTCTGCTGATTAAGCCTGCCTGTGGCCTCTGGCAGACTTAATCATCAGAGCGCCGATCATACCGCAGGAAGGAAGGTAAGAGACTTCTGGCGGTCCTTTAAAACAATTGGGACCCAATCAGTAAGTGACTGATTACAATAGTCGTTTATTATGATTGTTACTACTCCCGTTTACTCCATCAAATCCCGACAAACGAAGGAATGATGTGGAATTAGACTGAACGATTAGTGAACGAATGCAGAATTACATAGAACGATTAAGAATGATTTTGGTGTCAGCACCAAACGATGAATGATTTCTCGTCTGATCACTGTCTGCATTCACACGAAACGATTATCGCCGAAATTGGAATGATATAACGATAATTTCAATTTAACAATATAAATTCGATATAACGATATAAATTTGATAAAAAAATTTTATATAAATTCGATATAGTGATAAATTTTAACGATATAACAATAATTTGCACGACAACGGTCCGGTATAACAGGGCCCTTACTCCTGAGCAGACGCCGTCACTCACCATCGCAGCCACGGGAAAGAGATAGGGATGGTTGCAGCACTTCTTCAGGTCCATCATTATGTTCAGCAGTGACACTTGGTTCCCTCCTCCGCGCGAGTTCAGAGCCTCAAAGTTACGAGTCAGGATGAACTTATAATATTTCCTGTGAAAGACAGCGGAGACAACTCCCTGTATTAGGGGCAGACAATGTATGGAAGGCCGCACAGTGTGTTACTGATGGGTAGTGGTGAGTGAATTCCGCAACGTTCTCCGAACCTGTGGCCCATCGCTGGATCCATGTTTTCCAGGACTGCATAAGGCGGCATCCAAATGCAGAGTGTTCAGGTTTGGAGAACATTGCCGGAACCATGTGACAGGTCTGCTCCCCATTACTGACAGGTGACCCTGCACAGGACTTACTTCTGCATGGGGCTGAGCTCCACCCTGACGATGAGCTCCGTCTTGGCCGGCATGTTCTTGAACACGTCGGCTTTGAGTCGTCGCAGCAGGTGGGGACCCAGCAGGTCGTGCAACTTCTTGATTTGATCTTCTTTGGAAATATCTGCAAATTCTTCTAAGAACCCTTCTAGATTACTGCAAGTAAAAACACAATTAGGTTACTCAGAAATACAGCAAGGAGCGGGATCTCTGCAAGGGAAAGCAAAAGATTTTCGCCGGAGTACCCCTTTAGGCTAGGTTCACACTATGTAACTGTGCGGCTGTATTTTTTTATGCGGCTGTAAATGTGCGGATGAAACTCCGGCCGTGGGAAAAAATAGACATGCGGCTCAAAACATACGGTCATTTACTTGGAAATCTGGTTCAACTAAAAATAAGAAAGTGATGCAAACACCTCTGGATGCATCTGGGAAAGCAGGGAAACAGCTTACATGAATTGCTATTACCGGGGTTTGCGATCCTCTGCAGTATGCCGATGCCTCTCATGGTTAATCTATTAAAATAATAAAACACATTTTCGTTGTAATAAAGTCCCTTTCGTTGTTCACTAATTAAATTTAAACTAATCCATCATTTTGCAATTAAATATACTGTTAAAATAAATAGATATATAAATAAATGTATATTTATATATATATTTATTTTTTGACAGTATATTTAATTGCACAATGATGGATTTGTTAGAATTAAATTATTGAATAACGAAAATGAATTTATTTCATCGAAAATGTGTTTTATTAATTAAATATTAATTAGTACAGGAAGCTCCATAAGCCGTTAATTCATATTGCTGTCAATAGAGCTTTCTGTACTAATCATCACTTTAATTAAAACATCAAATGTTTCTTCTAATTATGTTGTGACAATAGCATTATTAGAAGAAACATTTAGAATTATATGTGCGCTCAGCTGATTGGCTGATCGGCTCAGCGCACATATAATAAGCCGGTCCGCAGCACAGTGACTTCATTGTGCTGCGGACCAGCGAAGAGGACACATCGGGGTGAGTATAGAGCTCTCCCCACCCCCTCCCCAGCACTGCACCCCTCCCAGCAAGGAAGGGGGGGTCAGTTAACCCCTTCCTTGCTGGGATGGGTGCA
Source organism: Dendropsophus ebraccatus (assembly GCF_027789765.1). Taxonomy (NCBI): domain Eukaryota; kingdom Metazoa; phylum Chordata; class Amphibia; order Anura; family Hylidae; genus Dendropsophus; species Dendropsophus ebraccatus. The sequence continues at coordinate 222,449,634 of NC_091454.1, forward strand.
GTCTGACATCAGTCTGGCCCCCAAGGGGTTAAGGGGGATGCAATACATCCTCCCTTAACCCCTTGGGGGCCAGACTGTAAGCAGCGATCTGTAAAGATGCTGCATACTGTAAGGAGCACAACACCGCTCACAATGATGGGTGTTGTGCTCCTGTTTGTGTGTTTTTTGTGTGTTTCTCCCTTTTTGTTTTTCAGATATCGGTATCCTGGGGATTACGTCGGATTCCGTGGACTACGTCGATGACCAGCGTTTTTTTAATGTTTTTTTTTAATAAAATGGTCAATGAGGGGTGTGGGGGTGTTTTTATTTGAATAAAAATTTTTTTTAACTTGTGTCTTGTCTTTATTTCTTTACTTTATAGACTTAGTAGTGGAAGCCGTCTAATAGACGGAATCCATTACTAAGTTGGGGCCTAGTGTTAGACGGTATAAAATGGCTAACACTAACCCCCTATTATTACCCCAGTACCCAATGCCACCAGGGGTACTGGGAAGAGCCGGGTGCCAGTGGTCCCGGAGCGTCAAAATTGGCGCTCCTGGACCGGGCGGCAGCAGGCTGGTAAGATTTAGGCTGGGGAGGGCCTAAACCAATGGCTCTTCCCACCCTGGTGTTACCAGGCTGCTGTCGTTTGGTTTTTAACCCGGCTGGTTATAAAAATAGGGGGGACCCTATGCGGTTTTTTTTATTTATTTAAAAAAAAAAACGGCATAGGGTCCCCCCTATTTTTATAACCAGCCGGGTTAAAAACCAAACGACAGCAGCCTGGTAACACCAGGGTGGGAAGAGCCATTGGTTTAGGCCCTCCCCAGCCTAAATCTTACCAGCCTGCTGCCGCCCGGTCCAGGAGCGCCAATTTTGACGCTCCGAGACCACTGGCACCCGGCTCTTCCCAGTACCCCTGGTGGCATTGGGTACTGGGGTAATAATAGGGGGTTAGTGTTAGCCATTTTATACCGGCTAACACTAGGCCCCAACTTAGTAATGGATTCCGTCTATTAGACGGCTTTCACTACTAAGTCTATAAAGTAAAGAAATAAAGACAAGACACAAGTTAAAAAAAATTTTTATTCAAATAAAAACACCCCACACCCCTCATTGACCATTTTATTAAAAAAAAAACATAAAAAAAACGCTGGTCATCGACTTAGTCCACAGAATCCGACGGAATCCACAGGATACCGATATCTGAAAAACAAAAAGGGAGAAACACACAAAAAACACACAAACAGGAGCACAACACCCATCATTGTGAGCGGTGTTGTGCTCCTTACAGTATGCAGCATCTTTACAGATCGCTGCTTACAGTCTGGCCCCCAAGGGGTTAAGGGAGGATGTATTGCATCCCCCTTAACCCCTTGGGGGCCAGACTGATGTCAGACTGCACCCATCCCAGCAAGGAAGGGGTTAACTGACCCCCCCTTCCTTGCTGGGAGGGGTGCAGTGCTGGGGAGGGGGTGGGGAGAGCTCTATACTCACCCCGATGTGTCCTCATCGCTGGTCCGCAGCACAATGAAGTCACTGTGCTGCGGACCCGCTAATTATATGTGCGCTCAGCCGAACAGCCAATCAGCTGAGCGCACATATAATTCTAAGTGTTTCTTCTAATAATGCTATTGTGATAACATAATTAGAAGAAACATTTGATGTTTTCATTAAAGTAAAGTGATGATTAGTACAGAAAGCTCTATTGCCGGCAATATGAATTAACGGCTTATGGAGCTTCCTGTACTAATTAATATTTAATTAATAAAACACATTTTCGATTAAATAAATTCAGTTTCGTTGGTCAATAATTTAATTCTAACGAATCCATCATTGTGCAATTAAATATACTGTCAAAAAATAAATATATATATATATAAATATACATTTATTTATATATCTATTTATTTTAACAGAATATTTAATTGCCAAATGATGGATTCGTTAGAATGAAATTATTGACCAACGAAAGGGACTTTATTACAAAGTAAATGTGTTTTATTAATTTAATATATTAACTATTAGAGGCATCGGCATTCGGCATCATTGCCGGCTATTTTTGAAGTACATCGTACGGACCGCCTGTCAATCCACGGCCGCATTTCCAGCCGCAAACAATGGTCTTGTTCATTTTTTACGGGTCCGTTTACGATAGGGCCGTAGATTCATACATAGTGTGCACTGTGCAGCCGTATATCCTATACTTTCCAGCGTACGCATGAACCACCAAAAATACCGCCGCACAATTACAGCCGCAAATACAGCCGCACAGTTACATAGTCTGAACCTGGCCTTAAATTGTACTACTAGATAAGTATAGGAGAGGAGACGCACTTGAACCGTTGCGGAGTGAGGAAGTTGAGCAGATGGAACAGTTCCTCCAGGTTGTTCTGTAGCGGGGTTCCGGTGAGGAGCAGCTTGTAATCGATCTGGTATCCATTGAGCACCCTGAAAAACTGCAGGTAAAGAAGAATACAGTAGTATACACATAGGATATCTATAAACCCTTCCTACAAGTTATATAGCTATCCCAACTCCCATCATACGCACCTTGGATTGGTTGTTCTTGAGACGATGAGCCTCATCCACCACCAGACAGGCCCAACGTATGGATCCCAGCGCGGCCTGATCGATGGTGACCAGCTCGTACGAGGTGAGAAGGACGTGAAACTTCACCTGGGCCTGAGCCTTGCAGGGAAGGAGGAAGGAGAAGGATTGTTAGGTATGCTGGGCCTTCTCTGCCGCCATGATGGGTAAGTGGCGGCTTCTCTCATCCTCACCTTCATCTTGAAGGCCTTCTTCCCTCCCTTTATCACGTTGTCCTGGTAGGAGAACTCGTTCTCTCGGATGACGGCCCGGCTGTCCTTGTCCCCTGTATAAGTCACAACGTAGAAGTCTGGAGCCCACATCTGGAACTCGCGCTCCCAGTTGATGATTGTGGACAGCGGGGCGCTAACAAGGAACGGGCCCCTGGTGTGCCCCTGCGGAGAGAAGGAAGGCTTATGTCTCATACCACTCATATCAGAGAGAGGGCGCTATGTGGCTGGTACTGATACTGGTATATACTATGTAGCTGGTACTGATACTGATATATACTATGTAGCTGATACTGGTATATACTATGTGGCTGGTACTGATACTGGTATATACTATGTGGCTGGTACTGATACTGGTATATACTATGTAGCTGATACTGGTATATACTATGTGGCTGGTACTGATACTGGTATATACTATGTAGCTGATACTGGTATATACTATGTGGATGGTACTGATACTGGTATATACTATGTGGCTGGTACTGGTATATACTATGCGGCTGGTACTGATACTGGTATATACTATGTGGATGGTACTGATACTGGTATATACTATGTGGCTGGTACTGATACTGGTATATACTAAGTAGCTGGTACTGATACTGGCATATACTATATGGCTGGTACTGATACTGGTATATACTATGTGGCTGGTACTGATACTGGTATATACTATGTAGCTGGTACTGATACTGGTATATACTATGTGACTGGTACTGATACTGGTATATACTATGCGGCTGGTACTGATTCTGGTATATACTATGCGGATGGTACTGATACTGGTATATACTATGCAGCTGCCACTGATACTGGTATATACTATGTGGCTGGTACTGATACTGGTATATACTATGTAGCTGGTACTGATACTGGTATATACTTTGTAGCTGGTACTGATACTGGTATATACTATGCGGCTGGTACTGATACTGGTATATACTATGCGGCTGGTACTGATACTGGTATATACTATGTGGCTGGTACTGATACTGGTATATACTATGCGGCTGGTACTGATACTGGTATATACTATATGGCTGGTACTGATACTGGTATATACTATGCGGCTGGTACTGATACTGGTATATACTATGCGGATGGTACTGATACTGGTATATACTTTGTAGCTGGTACTGATACTGGTATATACTATGTAGCTGGTACTGATACTGGTATATACTATGCGGCTGGTACTGATACTGGTATATACTATGCGGATGGTACTGATACTGGTATATACTATGTGGCTGGTACTGATACTGGTATATACTATGTAGCTGGTACTGATACTGGTATATACTTTGTAGCTGGTACTGATACTGGTATATACTATGCGGCTGGTACTGATACTGGTATATACTATGTGGCTGGTACTGATACTGGTATACACTATGTGACTGGTACTGATTCTGGTATATACTTTGTAGCTGGTACTGATACTGGTATATACTATGTGGCTAGTACTGATACTGGTATATACTATGCAGCTGCCACTGATACTGGTATATACTATGTAGCTGATACTGGTATATACTATGTGGCTGGTACTGATACTGGTATATATTCTATGTAGTTGGTACTGATACTGGTATATACTATGTAGCTGGTACTGATACTGGTATATACTATGCAGCTGATACTGGTATATACTATGTGGCTGGTACTGATACTGGTATATATTCTATGTAGTTGGTACTGATACTGGTATATACTATGTAGCTGGTACTGATACTGGTATATACTATGCAGCTGGTACTGATACTGGTATATACTATGTGGCTGGTACTGATACTGGTATATATTCTATGTAGTTGGTACTGATACTGGTATATACTATGCAGCTGGTACTGATACTGGTATATACTATGTAGCTGGTACTGATACTGGTATATACTATATGGCTGGTACTGATACTGGTATATACTATGTAGCTGGTACTGATACTGGTATATACTATGTAGCTGGTACTGATACTGGTATATACTATGTGACTGGTACGGATACTGGTATATACTATGTGGCTGGTACTGATACTGGTATATACTATATGGCTGGTACTGATACTGGTATATACTATGTAGCTGGTACTGATACTGGTATATACTATGTAGCTGGTACTGATACTGGTATATACTATGTAGCTGGTACTGATACTGGTATATACTATGTAGCTGGTAGTGATACTGGTATATACTATGCGGCTGGTACTGATACTGGTATATACTATGTGGCTGTTCTTCTCGGGATCCCTGTATCCCACTCTGCACTAGTCGTGTGCATGGGTTATACCCGGAGTGCCCCTACAGGTCCATTCTCAGGTGGGTCCCCTGCCCCTGGCATGTGTGAGGGTGGCGCATGTACCAGCAGCATCTCCCTCCTCCTCCTCAGGACACAGATATATATACAGTAAACAGCTGGATGAGACTACACCCATGAGCCGTATCACTGTGGGCCACATAACCAGACACAGGAGCTGTGTACATAAAACGGGAGACTTGTAATCTGGTCTATTCACAGTATGTTCTCACAGAGATCCTGGATCCCACTCACACACACACTATCACATACTCTCACACACTCACACCCATACACACACACACACACACACACACACACTCATCCTCTTACCTCCTTATAGAGAGAATATAAAAACACTATGGTCTGAATGGTCTTCCCTAGGCCCATCTCATCGGCTAAGATGGTGTCTGTGCCTTGCGCCCAGGAGAACCGTAACCAGTTTAACCCCTCCAGCTGGTACATATGGAGCGTGCCCCCGGTGGAGGAGACGAATGGCGGCTGGTTCTCGTACTTCACTGTGGGCTGTGAGCAGAGGAGAGGAGGAATCACACATGATGGCTATGCGGAGGGTGCGGACGTCCAGCCCTACGTACTGTGCACACTCACGTCATTGGTGGGGGAGCGAGGCACGTCATCCATATACGACTCCTTGTGGTTCCTCTTGAATTTTGCCGGACAGGAGTTACTCTCGCCCATGATCCGCTCCCTGGATACAAAGACAGAGTTATAAGTCTGGACGTAATACAGAGACCACCGTGGGATGGATCAGGATGACCGGTCGTAGGCAAAGTCGCCATGCAGCCCCGGTTCCGTCTATTACCTGTGTCTCCAGTACATCTGCTTGTGGTACTCATAATCTGGTAACTTCATGCTGTCCTCTTCCCATGTCGACTGATCGTAAGAAAGATCTCTCCACTTCACCAGGTAACGGTAAGTTCCCTTCCTGTCCACGCTACAAAAAATAAATAAGAAATACATAGGTAACTGTAAGTATCACTTGCTGCAGTGCTGCAACACTAGGGGAGAGAGTGTGGGCTGCTGTGGCCAGAGGCATAATGCCACAAGAGTGATTGACAGGGCCGGGAGGCTCCTTGTCCTGTCAAACACTGTGCTCCATTTAACTGTATGTGCTCCCGATAAGGAGTGCGTACAGTTAAAGGGCCAGCGTCAACACCTGGCTTCACTTGTTCGGAGGGCTGGCATTGGCTGCCAGGCAGTTCATCCAGAATTCCAGAAAGTTTCCAGATTCGCATATGGATCTGGTCGGGATTCAAGCTGCCCACCCAAGGTTCTATGGGGCATCGGTGCCAGGCAATTATTGGCCATGCCTGTTTTCCAGCATGGACACCCTTCAGAATAAATCCTGAACAGTGTCTGTGCCCAAGAGGCCCCTATGGGTTAGGAAATCGATCTGGATCCGGATAGCTTTTCCTGACATGTGACAGAGGCCTTAGTTGAGAGAAGTGTGAGCCAAGTGTGTTCTCTCCCAGGTCTGTGTCACGTGACCGAGACAGACTACCAGTCTGAGACCACACAAAGAGCAGAGAGAGAAGCGCACAGCCCAGCTCGCTCTACTGATTGGTTGAATCACTCAGATCGGACCAATTCAAACTTTTCACGTCTCTCTAACATGTGGAAAGTGACAGTAACGCCTGACTCTGTCCTCCACCCCCCTCACCTGTGGTTGATGATCCTCTGTAGAGACATCCACTCAGGTTTGATCCCGTATCGGTAGAATCTCTCCTCCATGTGGGAGTACTCAGCATCTTTGCTCTTCTCGCTCTTGCCCTCGTCTTCTCCCGAGCCGTAATCAAAAGGCGGTGGCTCGTCCATATCGTTCTTCCGCTGAAAGTTGCGATACATGACGGTGTGGAATATTTCCAGCTGAAAGGAAAAAAAGCGATGAAGATGATGGAAAGAGCGGCTTGTAATAAACGCCAAGTGGCAACCATCATCCATCTGTAAGAACAGAGTCAAGACTAGATGGGGGACGGAGGGGGATGCAGCTGCAGGTTAACTGTTAGTGAGACAGCATGCCGTGAGAGAGGAGGAGTAATAGGGAGATATCTAAATGGTTCAGAGGACTGAGCCAGGCCCTATGGAATATATATACAGGGGGAAACAACAAAAAGTATTAGACCGGGGTGGATATTTTGAGAAACATGTCAGATCCAAATGAAGACACTGTGATCCATCTGAAATTCTGTATGCCCCGCTAGCCAGCCCAGACTAGTTTTAGCACCCAAGCAAGTACCGCCGGGTGCTGGCCCTTTCAGTGCATGCGCATACAGTCAAATGTGGTGCTGTGTCTGACAGGGCAAGGAGCCATTGGCTCCCTGCCCTGTCAATCACTCCTGTGGCCAGAGGCAGCATTATCCTTCCGGCTCTCCCTCCCCCATATATTGTATATGGATAGTAGGAAACAATTAAGAGTATAAAAGGATAAAAATGAGGACGCTGACCTGGAGCTCTGTGATCCAGCTGCAATGCCAGTAGGACATCCCGGCCCATTTGACAAAGAACTCTCTCTCCGACCTTCCCTGAAGGCTTCTGGGTGGATCCTGATCTGAAGCAGCATTGGGGATCTGAGGAAGGGGGACGCCTTCTGGAGGAACCCCCCAACGCCAGTGCAGGATCTTTTGGACACGACCTTTCAGCCTTGGACACTACAGAGCAATAAGACATCATAACAATAAATGTATTTTATTGGTGCATATCTAACATGTAATGTATGGTATACTGGAGGTCAGCCATGGAGGACCGTCACCCTCTACAATCACCATCGTACCAGAACAGAGAGTTTTTTTAACTCTGGTCACCCAGACATGATGGCACCACATGTCCCCATCTCTACTCTAGGTTATAGGATGACAATAGCGATCAGACACAGCACAGTTATAACATCCGGTACTTATCAGCTGCTGTATGTCCTACAGGAAGGGGTGTATTCTCTCCAGTCTTATATATCTGGGCATACCCTGTGACTTTATATATCTGGGCATACGCTGTGACCTTATATATCTAGGCATACGCTGTGACCTTATATATCTGGGCATACCCTGTGACCTTATATATCTAGGCATACGCTGTGACCTTATATATCTGGGCATACGCTGTGACCTTATATATCTTGGCATACGCTGTGACCTTATATATCTGGGCATACGCTGTGACCTCATATATCTGAGCATACACTGTGACCTTATATATCTGGGCATACTCTGTGACCTTATATATCTGGGCATACGCTGTGACCTCATATATCTGAGCATACGCTGTGACCTTATATATCTGGGCATACGCTGTGACCTTATATATCTGGGCATACGCTGTGACCTTATATATCTGGGCATACGCTGTGACCTTATATATCTGGGCATACGCTGTGACCTTATATATCTAGGCATACGCTGTGACCTTATATATCTTGGCATACGCTGTGACCTTATATATCTGGGCATACGCTGTGACCTTATATATCTTGGCATACGCTGTGACCTTATATATCTTGGCATACGCTGTGACCTTATATATCTGGGCATACGCTGTGACCTTATATCTGGCCATACGCTGTGACCTCATATATCTGGGCATACGCTGTGACCTCATATATCTGGGCATCCGCTGTGACCTTATATATCTGGGCATACACTGTGACCTTATATATCTGGGCATACCCTGTGACCTTATATATCTGGGCATACGCTGTGACCTTATATATCTGGGCATACCCTGTGACCTCATATATCTGGGCATACCCTGTGACCTTATATATCTGGGCATACACTGCGACCTCATATATCTGGGCATACACTGTGACCTTATATATCTTGGCATACACTGTGACCTCATATATCTGGGCATACCCTGTGACCTTATATATCTGGGCATACACTGTGACCTTATATATCTGGGCATACACTGTGACCTCATATATCTGGGCATAAGCTGTGACCTTATATATCTGGGCATATGCTGTGACCTCATATATCTGGGCATACCCTGTGACCTTATATATCTGGGCATACACTGTGACCTCATATATCTGGGCATAAGCTGTGACCTTATATATCTGGGCATACGCTGTGACCTCATATATCTGGGCATACGCTGTGACCTTATATATCTGGGCATACTCTGTGACCTTATATATCTGGGCATATGCTGTGACCTCATATATCTGGGCATACGCTGTGACCTTATATATCTGGGCATACCCTGTGACCTCATATATCTGGGCATACCCTGTGACCTTATATATCTGGGCATACGCTGTGACCTCATATATCTGGGCATACGCTCTGACCTTATATATCTGGGCATATATCTGGGCATACGCTGTGACCTTATATATCTGGGCATACGCTGTGACCTTATATATCTGGGCATATGCTGTGACCTCATATATCTGGGCATACGCTGTGACCTTATATATCTGGGCATACGCTGTGACCTTATATATCTGGGCATATGCTGTGACCTTATATATCTGGGCATACGCTGTGACCTTATATATCTGGGCATACGCTGTGACCTTATATATCTGGGCATACGCTGTGACCTCATATATCTGGGCATACACTGTGACCTTATATATCTGGGCATACGCTGTGACCTTATATATCTTGGCATACGCTGTGACCTTATATATCTGGGCATACACTGTGACCTTATATATCTGGGCATACACTGTGACCTTATATATCTGGGCATACGCTGTGACCTTATATATCTGGGCATACGCTGTGACCTTATATATCTGGGCATACGCTGTGACCTCATATATCTGGGCATACACTGTGACCTTATATATCTGGGCATACGCTGTGACCTTATATATCTTGGCATACGCTGTGACCTTATATATCTGGGCATACACTGTGACCTTATATATCTGGGCATACCCTGTGACCTTATATATCTGGGCATACGCTGTGATCTCATATACCTGGGCATACTCTGTGACCTTATATATCTGGGCATACGCTGCGACCTCATATATCTGGGCATACACTGTGACCTTATATATCTGGGCATACACTGTGACCTTATATATCTGGGCATACACTGTGACCTCATATATCTGGGCATACCCTGTGACCTTATATATCTGGGCATACACTGTGACCTCATATATCTGGGCATAAGCTGTGACCTTATATATCTGGGCATACGCTGTGACCTCATATATCTGGGCATACTCTGTGACCTTATATATCTGGGCATACGCTGTGACCTCATGTATCTGGGCATACGCTGTGACCTTATATATCTGGGCATACGCTGTGATCTTATATATCTGGGCATACGCTGTGACCTTATATACCTGGGCATACGGTGTGACCTCATATATCTGGGCATACGCTGTGACCTCATATATCTGGGCATACGCTGTGACCTCATATATCTGGGCATACGCTGTGACCTTATATATATAAATATCTGCTAAAAAAAGAACCCCACCCCATTCTCACCGTGCATCGAGGGCAAAGCCATTCCCCGTGTGGGATGTCAGGCAATGGCGGGTTGAGGCAGTGAATGTGATAGGAGGATACACAAGCATCACAGCACAGCAGCTCTCCGCCATCCTTACACACCCGACAGAACTCCATGTGGTCATCTTCTTCCTCCCGCCTATCCCGCGGACGTTCCTCCATCTCTTCCTCCTCCAGTTCCTTGGCTTCCCATTGGACTCCTTCTTTCTCCTATCACCCAGAATGGCACATATCAATAGACTGCACAAAGATGAATCTGTTATGGTGTCGTGACTATGGACTATACGGAGAGGCACTATCACAGGTGATGAGAACGGACGCCATCTTTACTTACACAATGGGGGCAGCTCCACTTGCCCTGAGGGGCTCGCTCTAGCTCCGGTTCTAGGCACACCAGGTGATAGGCCCGAGGACAGGTGTCACACAGGATGATCTCGCCCCCTTGCTGGCAGACCTCACAGTAGTCCTGGTGGTCGGTTTCATAGCCCTCACCTGCAGAAATGGCTTCCTCCATGACAACTAAACGGGAGAGACAGGCAGTGAGAGGTTTGTCCGCTGACTAAGCGATGGTCGCAGCTGCATCTGTTTTATCGCCTGTCAGTAGGTTTATGCTATCCTATGTACAGTGACAGAGAAGCTGAAGAGAATGATGTATCACTTACATTGTTCTGTGCAACTAATCCAGAGGTCTCCTCCTGCCTAACATTGACAATAAGTAGTCCTCTCCATTATGTACATGAGCCCAGCAGTCCTGGATATTCATGAGCAACAGCAAACTCCACCCACCAACTGCTGATTGGCTGTTATCTATCCTTGCTGTGTATAGGCAGTCAACTGTCAATCAGCAGCTGGAGGGTGGGGGAGGGGTGTGTCCAGAATCCTATTCTCATGCATATTTGGAGAACAACTAAACAGAATTATACAAGTAATACACCGATCTGTTCAGCGGCATAAACCTAGTGACAGATTCCCTTTAATAATCAGCTGTTATGGCGGCTTTGTTTTACTTATCACTGTCCACTGGCGGCTTTCTTTCGAGTTCTCTCACCTCTCCAGCCTTTACCTTTCTTCTTCTTTTTTCCGGCTGGTCTTCCTCTCTTTCTTTTTACTCTTCCTGAGCCGTCTGAAGGGGCGGAGGAGCTGTGGACGCTGGAGTCCTCCATGTCCGACATTTCGGGGTGCTCCATCTCCTCACTCTGCAGGAAAATGTTGACAGCTCTCATTATATTATATCAGTGACAATGGCAACCAAGGTAATGCGGCATCTCAATATGGAGGTCATGGCGGGTTATGGGGTTACACCATAGACCAACTATAGTTTTGCTGAGGAGTCAAATGCTGGACTATCCTGCTCATCCAACACTGGACTAATCTTTGGACTACAGTGCTAACTTAAAGGAGAAGTCCGGTGAAATTTTTTTTCCCCCATTTCCTCCCCACATAAAAAGTTATATAAGTTCCTAATGTACACTCATGTCAGATTATAGCCCCTTACCAGACTTTTCTCTGTGTCCCCAGCTGCCGGAAGTGGCTTACTTCCGCATTCTGGGCTGACGTCACGACGAGTGCAGGGTCCCTGCTGCAGCTTGGGTCGTGATGTAGGGCTGACCACGTCACTGTGCAGGCGTTCCTATGAGCTGCTGGCACGCCTCCCAGCCTCATACATATGCATACAGAAGCCTCCCTCCTGTGTAGAGGCACCCGTTCTGTGTAGAGCAATCAGAATGCTGATGAGGAGGGGGAGGAGCGAGCACGATGGAGGGCTGGAGCAGGCAGGCTGGGAGCTCCGTGTCAGCTGTGACCAGAACGCTGACAGGTGGGGGCTGCAGGGGGAAGGAGAGAGCATGGCAGGCTGGAGCAGGGTCACTGAGAGCTCGGTGCTCTGCTGCAGGGGGGGAGGATACAGCATGACTGGCTGGAGGAGGCTGGGAGCCTGTGTGTGCTGGGATGAGAAGGGATGGGGTGGGGGCTACTGGGGGGAAGGAGAGAGCATGGCAGGCTGGAGCAGGGTCACTGAGAGCTCCATGCTGTGCTCAGAACGGGAGGAGCTGTGCTGCAGGGGGGAGATACAGCATGACTGGCTGGAGGAGGCTGGGAGCCTGTGTGTGTGCTGGGATGAGAAGGGATGGGGTGGGGGCTGCTGGGGGGAAGGAGAGAGCATGGCAGGCTGGAGCAGGGTCACTGAGAGCTCCATGCTGTGCTCAGAACGGGAGGAGCTGTGCTGCAGGGGGGAGATACAGCATGACTGGCTGGAGGAGGCTGGGAGCCTGTGTGTGTGCTGGGATGAGAAGGGATGGGGGCTGCTGGGGGAACAACACATGACAGGCTGTGTAGGCACACTATAAAGACACTGTGTGCTGTGATCAGAAGAGGAGGAGAGGGGGGTTGTGTATAGTACCTGCTGAATTGTAAAGTGTACATTAGACACTACAAGTGATGCCACAGAGAATGCATGTGGCAGGACTACAGGCTAAGCATTAGGGGGGCTGGTAACATTCAGGGGGTGGGACACAGAGCAAGGCTTTACTGAGTGGGCTGGACAAGCAGCAGAGGGGAGTATACAGTGGGCGTGACAGGTACAGCAGCAAGGAAGAGGGGCTGGGACTTCTGACAGGAAGTGTGGAGAGACCAGCTGATAACCAGAACAGGCGATGTGGGGGTCCTAGAGTGGCGATTTGGGGCTCAAACTGTTACTATTCCAAAGGGGGAAAAGATCCCTTGTTTATTTGGTGATTGGTTTTTTTGAACAGACCCCGGAATTCTCCTTTAAAGGGGCACTCCGTCAAATATCATATCATATCAACCGGTCATAAAGTTATGCAGATTTGTAACTGCAGTATATAAGTGTAGATACGGGTATACAGCAGCAGTATACAAGTGTTGGTTCCAGTATACAGCAGCAGTATATGAAAGTGTAGATACGGGTATACAGCAGCAGTATATAAGTGTAGATACAGGTATACAGCAGCGGTATATAAGTGTAGATACGGGTATACAGCAGCGGTAAGTAAGTGTAGATACGGGTATACAGCAGCGGTATATAAGTGTAGACACAGGTATACAGCAGCAGTATATAAGTGTAGATACAGGTATACAGCAGCAGTATATAATTGTAGATACGGGTATACAGCAGCGGTATATAAGTTTAGATACGGGTATACAACAGCAGTATATAAGTGTAGATACGGGAACATCGGTATATAAGTGTAGATACAGGTATACAGCAACAGTATATAAGTGCAGATAAGGGTATACAGCAGTGGTATATAAGTGTAGATACAGGTATACAGCAGTGGTATATAAGTGTAGATACAGGTATATAGCAACAGTGCTAAATAAGTGTAGATACGGGTATACAGCAGCAGTATATAAGTGTAGATACAGGTATACAGCAGTGGTATATAAGTGTAGATACAGGTATATAGCAGCAGTGGTATATAAGTGTAGATACGGGTATACAGCAGCAGTATATAAGTGTAGATACAGGTATAAAACATCGGTATATAAGTGTAGATACAGGTATACAGCAGCATTATATAAGTGTAGATAGGGGTATACAGCAGCAGTATATAAGTGTAGATACAGGTATACAGCAGTGGTATATAAGTGTAGATACAGGTATACAGCAGTGGTATATAAGTGTAGATACAGGTATATAGCAGCAGTGGTATATAAGTGTAGATACGGGTATACAGCAGCGGTATATAAAAGCATGTGAGCAGTGAAGGTATAAAGCAGCGGTATAGGGCCCTATTTCACGTGACGATTAACGTTCGCATAATCGTTAACGATAAACGATCCAAACGACCGCTATTGCGAGAGACCCGAAAACGTTCACCCATTTACATGGAATGATAATCGTTACTTATGATCAGTCTTGCGGTCGTCTTGTCGTCGCTGTTGCGTTCGTCACTACTGCGAACGACCGAACAACGTCTTATTCAATGTGAACGATTTGCGAATGAGCAACGATAAAAATAGGTCCAGGTCTTATTAAACGATCACTCGTTCGGTCGTTAATCGTTAACTGCTATTCAACCGAATGATTATCGTTTAGATTCTAACGACTTAACGATAATCTGGACGATAATCGTCCGGTGGAATAGGGCCCTTAATGATGAAGCCCTGTGCACATTATACTTCCCTATTCTATAAATAAATGGAGGACACACAGTACTCCCCCCAGTGTGGAGCCGGAGGATGACAAATACCATTACCAGCAGGGTTTGGCAGGAGTCCTTCAGGTCATGTCCCCTAATTCATTTTCTACAAGACTAAAATCCCAATGGGCGTCTACTGGACAGCGTCCAAACCCCGGAGCTTAGAGTGTTTATGGATCTGCATACAAAACGGTATAGAGACGGAAACCTGCAGCCAAGTTCACCTGAACGGAGACGGTAAAATCCCCGTGGATGCATCAGGAAAATGTTCCAGAAGAGTCAAGTCAAAAAACCTGAATGCTACCCATAGCGGAGAAAATCCACTCTACTGCACTTAAAGGGAATCTGTCATTAGGTTTCTGCTGCCTTAAATGAGGGCAGAATAAACGAGTGACAGAAACGCTGAACAGATCGGTGTATTACTGACATCATTCTGTTCAGCCGTTCTCCTAATACGTAGGAGAATGGGCTTTGTGCTGCGCCACCCCCTCCACCCTCCAGCTGTCTGTCTATATACAGTATAGATGGGTAACTGCCAATCAGCAGACGGTGGGCTGAGTGTGCTGGTGCTCATGAATATCCAGCACTACTGAGCACACGCACATAATGGAGAAGACTAGTTTGCCCCACTCAGAGTACTTGTTATTCAGGAGGAGATCTCTGAATCAGCTGCACAGAACAATGTAAGTGATACACCATTCCGTTCAGCTTCTCGGTCACTGGTTTATACTATCTTTACATAGGGGAGTATAGACCTACTGACAGAGTCTCTTTAAATGGGTTATATAGGGTAAGAAAAAGTACAGCTACTTAATTGCAAAAACAGCACCACCCCTGCCTCGAGGTTTTGTGTGGTATAGCAAGTTGTATTTACTTCAATAGAACTGAGCTGCAAAACCTCATCCAAGCTGAGAAGAGGCGCTGTTTCTGGAAGAAAGCAGCCATGTTTTCCTAATCCTGGACAACCCCTTTAAGGAATCTCTGTTTTTGTGATTATTGGGGGTCCCAGTAGTTCTTTGGATAGATAAGTTTATACGGTCACTCCTTAGCATAGAAAAACGACTCCAAAGTACTGGCCACTAGGTGTCTCACTTCTGTGCAAACAGCTGTCCACTGCCTGTTGGTAGAGAAAAGTCAAAGCACAGGGAGTGGGGTTGGGTCTTACCCACACTATTCCTGAGAGGTAAATAAAGGCTCCTTATCCACACTATTCCTGAGAGGTAAATCAAGGCTCCTTATCCACACTATTCCTGAGAGGTAAATCAAGGCTCCTTATCCACACTATTCCTGAGAGGTAAATCAAGGCTCCTTATCCACACTATTCCTGAGAGGTAAATCAAGGCTCCTTATCCACACTATTCCTGCTGCTGCTCAGTATAGCCCCATACATGCTGCTTTTTTTTTATCTTCGCTCACCTATCACCCTGCATAGCCAAGGCATAAGTAACTCTTAATCTCTCAACATGCAAGGTATAGTACTGTACTGTGTAATTCAGCCT
Source organism: Dendropsophus ebraccatus (assembly GCF_027789765.1). Taxonomy (NCBI): domain Eukaryota; kingdom Metazoa; phylum Chordata; class Amphibia; order Anura; family Hylidae; genus Dendropsophus; species Dendropsophus ebraccatus. The sequence continues at coordinate 222,465,890 of NC_091454.1, forward strand.
GTCCAGTCCAGCACTATGTAATAAAATAGCAAAGAGGAATATGAGATGTCCTGAGGTTGTCCACAGAATTAAAGGAGAACTCCAGATGTCTCTATATAACACATTACCAGTTCTGCAACACTGCTAGATTATTAACATCCAGAAAGTGAAAAAAAATTGGTCTCCCTCCAATCCACTCTGTCTCCTGCTGCCTCTGCTGGCCCCCTCCTCTCAGGAGACAAGGATCATGTGACCACTGTCTCACATTCAGTTTGTTTGTTAGAAACAAACAGAGGATGGAGACGGGACAGGTGTATGGGAAGACGGAGAGGTGGGGCATGGGTGGGAGAGCACGGTATGTGGCAGGGCATGGGTGGGAGGGGGCGGGGTTATGGGGGTGAGAGAAACAGGGTGTCCTGAGCGTGCACTACAAAGACTACTGGGAAATATAGTCCGATAGCAGTGCACGGGAAGAGGAACGACCAGAAAGACAGAGCAGGTCGAAAACTGCATCAGAGAAGAGGGACTAATGTACAACTACATGAAGAGTGTCAGGGGGAAACTTACATTGTCTGGAGTTCCCCTTTAAGGGAAAGGAAGACCCCCCCCCCCCCCCCCCCCCCCCACCTCCAACATGAGCTCCTCCACTCACCGAACTGCCAGCCTTGCGTTTTACTCCACCCAATTTAATCTTCAGTAGGGTCATTTTCTTCTTTCCGGGCTTCTTCTTAGGCTCCAACATTCGGGCGCTCTTGGTCGGCTTCTTGTGGCCCGGGCCTGACACAAAGAAACAATAGTAAGCAGAAGCTACAGACAGAGAGTAGGTGGGGATGAGGTGATAGTGCTCTGCAGAAATGGACAGGGCCAGTACATATTGATGCTGCAGAGCTGAAACAAGGGGCATGTCATGCTTTGCCAGGGAACAGTTGCTCCTCAGGGCTCACCCTTGCCCTCCTTGGTCTTGGCTCTACGGATTGGCACTGCCTGAGGAACGCTGGCAGGAGCAGGGAGGGTCACTTGTTCGGCCACTGCTGCCGCAGCTGCTGCCGCCGCCGCTGCCACTGCTGCGGGAGATGACTTGAAGGGATTGTTGGCACTGAATTCCCGCCACTTGGCACCCAGAATGGTCATCATCTTGGACATGGGGATTTTAGGGTTCTTCTTGGCAATGAGAGGCCTAAAGGTACACAGTGATAAAGAGCAATGGGTCCATCCCTTCAGTTATAGGGCGACACAATGCAGGGGGAAGAGAAGCTTATCCCATCCAGAGAGACAGAGAAAGACAGAAGCGACCATACAAGCTCCTGCTGCAACGTAACATAGAAGCAAGATGTCAGCCCGCCCCTCTCAGCGCAGACAAAGTGACAGACAGAATGGAAGCTCCTCCCACCGACAGGCAGAATGGAAGCTCCTCCCACCGACAGGCAGAATGGAAGCTCCTCCCACTGACAGGCAGAATGGAAGCTCCTCCCACTGACAGACAGAATGAAAGCTCCTCCCACTGACAGACAGAATGGAAGCTCCTCCAACTGACAGGCAGAATGGAAGCTCCTCCCACTGTCAGGCAGAATGAAAGCTCCTCCCACTGACAGGCAGAATGAAAGCTCCTCCCACTGACAGGCAGAATGAAAGCTCCTCCCACTGACAGACAGAATGGAAGCTCCTCCCACTGACAGACAGAATGGAAGCTCCTCCCACTGACAGGCAGAATGGAAGCTCCTCCCACTGACAGACAGAATGGAAGCTCCTCCCACTGGCAGAAAGAATGGAAGCTCCTCCCACTGACAGAAAGAATGGAAGCTCCTCCCACTGACAGGCAGAATGGAAGCTCCTCCCACTGACAGGATGAATGGAAGCTCCTCTTACTGACAGGCAGAATGGAAGCTCCTCCCATTAAAGGGTAACATATATATATATATATATATGGAGCTACGAGACACTTTCAACCCTTGTACGGTGATACACTGACACAGACATAGGCAGCCAATAACACAGCACCCCCATGCAGTGACACAGACAGGAGGAGCAAGGGATTTACACTACACCATGGATGATGATTCGAGACACACGAGGACAGCGATCCTAAACATGGCCACATACTAGAGATCAATGGTGGTCGAATCTACTGATTTCGGTAGGAGTGAGACAGCTGGACTAAAACATAACTGAGCCTAATAGGAGCCTCCTCCTCCTCCTCCTCCTCCTGCAGGGTGATACAGATAGAAGAAGCTATGAGTCTCCTCCTCCTCCTCCTCCTGCAGGATGATACAGATAGATGGAGCTATAAGTCTCCTCCTCCTCCTGCAGGGTGATACAGATAGAAGGAGCTATGAGTCTCCTCCTCCTGCAGGGTGATACAGATAAAAGGAGCTATGAGTCTCCTCCTCCTCCTCCTCCTCCTCCTCCTCCTCCTCCTCCTCCTGCAGGGTGATACAGATAGAAGGGGCTATGAGTCTCCTCCTCCTCCTCCTGCAGGGTGATACAGATAGAAGGAGCTATGAGTCTCCTCCTCCTCCTGCAGGGTGATACAGGTAGATGGGGTTATGAGTCTCCTCCTCCTCCCCCTGCGGGGTGATACAGATAAAAGGAGCTATGAGTCTCCTCCTCCTGCAGGGTGATACAGATAGAAGAAGCTATGAGTCTCCTCCTCCTCCTCCTGCAGGGTGATACAGATAGAAGGAGCTATGAGTCTCCTCCTCCTCCTGCAGGGTGATACAGATAGAAGGAGCTATGAGTCTCCTCCTTCTCCTCCTGCAGGGTGATACAGATAGAAGGAGCTATGTTTCTCCTCCTCCTGCAGGGTGATACAGATAGAAGGAGCTATGAGTCTCCTCCTCCTCCTCCTGCAGGGTGATACAGATAGAAGGAGCTATGTGTCTCCTCCTCCTGCAGGGTGATACAGATAGAAGGAGCTATGAGTCTCCTCCTCCTCCTCCTCCTCTTCCTCCTGCAGGATGATACAGATAGAAGGAGCTATGAGTCTCCTCCTCCTCACTCTGCAGGGTGATACAGATAGAAGGAGCTATGTGTCTCCTCCTCCTCCTTCTCCTGCAGGGTGATACAGATAGAAGGAGCTATGTGTCTCCTCCTCCTCCTTCTCCTGCAGGGTGATACAGATAGAAGAAGCTATGAGTCTCCTCCTGCAGGGTGATACAGATAGAAGGAGCTATGAGTCTCCTCCTCCTCCTGCAGGGTGATACAGATAGAAGGCGCTATGAGTCTCCTCCTCCTCCTGCAGGGTGATACAGATAGGAGCTATGAGTCTCCTCCTCCTACAGGGTGATACAGATAGAAGGAGCTATGAGTCTCCTCCTCCTCCTCCTCCTCCTGCAGGATGATACAGATAGAAGGAGCTATGAGTCTCCTCCTCCTCACTCTGCAGGGTGATACAGATAGAAGAAGCTATGTGTCTCCGCCTCCTCCTTCTCCTGCAGGGTGATACAGATAGAAGGAGCTATGAGTCTCCTCCTCCTCCTGCAGGGTGATACAGATAGAAGGAGCTATAAGTCTCCTCCTCCTGCAGGGTGATACAGATAGAAGGAGCTATGAGTCTCCTCCTCCTCCTGCAGGGTGATACAGATAGAAGGAGCTATGAGTCTCCTCCTCCTCCTGCAGGATGATACAGATAGAAGGAGCTATGAGTCTCCTCCTCCTGCAGGGTGATACAGATAGAAGGAGCTATGAGTCTCCTCCTCCTCCTGCAAGGTGATACAGAAAGAAGGCGCTATGTGTCTCCTCCTCCTCCTTCTCCTGCAGGGTGATACAGATAGAAGAAGCTATGAGTCTCCTCCTCCTCCTGCAGGGTGATACAGATAGAAGGAGCTATGAGTCTCCTCCTCCTCCTGCAGGGTGATACAGATAGAAGGAGCTATGAGTCTCCTCCTCCTCCTCCTGCAGGGTGATACAGATAGAAGGAGCTATGAGTCTCCTCCTCCTCCTGCAGGGTGATACAGATAGAAGGAGCTATGAGTCTCCACCTCCTCCTGCAGGGTGATACAGATAGAAAGAGCTATGAGTCTCCTCCTCCTCCTCCTGCAGGGTGATACAGATAGAAGAAGCTATGAGTCTCCTCCTCCTCCTCCTGGAGGGTGATACAGATAGAAGGAGCTATGAGTCTCCTCCTCCTCCTGCAGGGTGATACAGATAGAAGGAGCTATGCGTCTCCTCCTCCTCCTCCAGCAGGGTGATACAGATAGAAGGAGCTATGAGTCTCCTCCTCCTCCTGCAGGATGATACAGATAGAAGGAGCTATGAGTCTCCTCCTCCTGCAGGGTGATACAGATAGAAGGAGCTATGAGTCTCCTCCTCCTCCCTCTGCAGGGTGATACAGAAAGAAGGCGCTATGTGTCTCCTCCTCCTCCTTCTCCTGCAGGGTGATACAGATAGAAGAAGCTATGAGTCTCCTCCTACTCCTGCAGGGTGATACAGATAGAAGGAGCTATGAGTCTCCTCCTCCTCCTGCAGGGTGATACAGATAGAAGGAGCTATGAGTCTCCTCCTCCTCCTCCTGCAGGGTGATACAGATAGATGGAGCTATGAGTCTCCTCCTCCTCCTGCAGGGTGATACAGATAGAAGGAGCTATGAGTCTCCTCCTCCTCCTCCTGCAGGGTGATACAGATAGATGGAGCTATGAGTCTCCTCCTCCTCCTGCAGGGTGATACAGATAGAAGGAGCTATGAGTCTCCACCTCCTCCTGCAGGGTGATACAGATAGAAAGAGCTATGAGTCTCCTCCTCCTCCTCCTGCAGGGTGATACAGATAGAAGAAGCTATGAGTCTCCTCCTCCTCCTCCTGGAGGGTGATACAGATAGAAGGAGCTATGAGTCTCCTCCTCCTCCTGCAGGGTGATACAGATAGAAGGAGCTATGCGTCTCCTCCTCCTCCTCCAGCAGGGTGATACAGATAGAAGGAGCTATGAGTCTCCTCCTCCTCCTGCAGGGTGATACAGATAGATGGAGCTATGAGTCTCCTCCTCCTCCTCCAGGATGATACAGATAGAAGGAGCTATGTGTCTCCTCCTCCTCCTGCAGGATGATACGGATAGAAGGAGCTATGCGTCTCCTCCTCCTCCTCCTGCAGGGTGATACAGATAGAAGGAGCTATGAGTCTCCTCCTCCTCCTGCAGGGTGATACAGATAGAAGGAGCTATGAGTCTCCTCCTCCTCCTCCTCCTGCAGGGTGATACAGATAGAAGGAGCTATAAGTCTCCTCCTCCTGCAGGGTGATACAGATAGATGGAGCTATGAGTCTCCTCCTCCTCCTGCAGGGTGATACAGATAGATGGAGCTATGAGTCTCCTCCTCCTCCTCCTGCAGGGTGATACAGATAGAAGGAGCTATGAGTCTCCTCCTCCTCCTACAGGGTAATACAGATAGAAGGAGCTATGAGTCTCCTCCTACAGGGTGATACAGATAGAAGGAGCTATGAGTCTCCACCTCCTCCTGCAGGGTGATACAGATAGAAAGAGCTATGAGTCTCCTCCTCCTCCTCCTGCAGGGTGATACAGATAGAAGAAGCTATGAGTCTCCTCCTCCTCCTCCTGGAGGGTGATACAGATAGGAGCTATGAGTCTCCTCCTCCTCCTGCAGGGTGATACAGATAGAAGGAGCTATGCGTCTCCTCCTCCTCCTCCAGCAGGGTGATACAGATAGAAGGAGCTATGAGTCTCCTCCTCCTCCTGCAGGGTGATACAGATAGATGGAGCTATGAGTCTCCTCCTCCTCCTCCAGGATGATACAGATAGAAGGAGCTATGTGTCTCCTCCTCCTCCTGCAGGATGATACGGATAGAAGGAGCTATGCGTCTCCTCCTCCTCCTCCTGCAGGGTGATACAGATAGAAGGAGCTATGAGTCTCCTCCTCCTCCTTCAGGGTGATACAGATAGAAGGAGCTATGAGTCTCCTCCTCCTCCTCCTCCTGCAGGGTGATACAGATAGAAGGAGCTATAAGTCTCCTCCTCCTGCAGGGTGATACAGATAGAAGGAGCTATGAGTCTCCTCCTCCTCCTGCAGGGTGATACAGATAGAAGGAGCTATGAGTCTCCTCCTCCTCCTCCTGCAGGGTGATACAGATAGAGGGAGCTATGAGTCTCCTCCTCCTCCTGCAGGGTGATACAGATAGAAGGAGCTATGAGTCTCCTCCTCCTCCTGCAGGGTGATACAGATAGAAGGAGCTATGAGTCTCCTCCTCCTGCAGGGTGATACAGATAGAAGGAGCTATGCGTCTCCTCCTCCTCCTCCTGCAGGGTGATACAGATAGAAGGAGCTATGAGTCTCCTCCTCCTCCTCCTGCAGGGTGATACAGATAGAAGGAGCTATGAGTCTCCTCCTCCTGCAGGGTGATACAGATAGAAGGAGCTATGCGTCTCCTCCTCCACCTCCTGCAGGGTGATACAGATAGAAGGAGCTATGAGTCTCCTCCTCCTCCTGCAGGGTGATACAGATAGAAGGAGCTATGAGTCTCCTCCCCCTGCAGGGTGATACAGATAGAAGGATCTATGAGTCTCCTCCCCCTGCAGGGTGATACAGATAGAAGGAGCTATGAGTCTCCTCCCCCTGCAGGGTGATACAGATAGAAGGATCTATGAGTCTCCTCCCCCTGACAGTGACACAGACAAAAGGAAGTAGTGACACGTTTAGATGAGCCCCCTTATGCCACCAAAGCACACCACAAGTGAATCTCTCGGTACGTACCTCATGAACTGGCTGAAGGCTTTGTAGTTTGTTAATGTATGATAATCGTCATCTGTAAAAACGTGATCGACATCCTCCAACCCCCAGCTGGCCAGCAGCACTGCGGAGGACTTCTGCTCAACCTGAAAGAATAAACGCACACGGACAGTTATAAGGACACAGCACAGACAGAAAACAGCGCCCCCTCTCTTTCTATCTAGGACTATGAGCAATGACGGTAGAGCGTAGAGAACGGACCTTGCGCTCTTCCACCACTTCGTCTTTCTTCCTCTTCTTGGTTTTCTTCTCTTTCTTTTCTTTGTGTTTCTTCTTCCTCTTCTTTCCTCCGGCCTCGGTGTCGCTATCCTGGGAGACATGATCTCCGATCCCCTCGTCCCAGTTAAGGTCGTCATCACTTTCCTAGAGCGGCAGAAAAATAAAATAAATACATATGGGGGGGGGATACATAATTTCGCATATGGTCTACACAGTTCCATACGTGTCCCCCTCACTTTACCCTTTCACTGCACAAAAACCTACGTGATATGTCATGACTTTACAGGATAGTCAGACTGAATCGAAGGCCTCGCACATTACGGCAAAATAGGGACAATATCTGTGAGGTCCTGAAACCCATTGGACAGTCGGCTAGCCACATTAGACAGTAGACTCTCATGGCTTTTGGGTAATGTGTATGGAGATATAGGGGGAGATTTATCCAACATGGTGTAAAGTGAAACTAGCTCAGTTGCCCCTAGCAACCAATCAGATTCCACCTTTCATTCCTCACAGACTCTTTGGAAAATGAAAGGTGGAATCTGATTGGTTGCTAGGGGCAACTGAGCCAGTCTCACTTTACACCATGATAAATCTCCCCCATCGTTCCTCCTCACTCTGATACGCACATCACCTCGCTGAACAAAAACAGTAAAAAGGGAAGAATGAAATTCCTCACAGGCTTTTTGCGCTTTCGTTCTTTTACGACTCTCGGCGCTCTTTCTTTATCTCGGTCTTTCTTCTTGGGTCCCCTCTTCTTCTTGGTGACGATGATCTCAGGAGAAGGGACTGGAGACAACTCTTCCTCTTCTGTTGATAAATAGAAACAACGAAAGAGAATTACAACTGTGACAATGCAAATCGGAAAGCTAAAGTCAAATTTTTAAGTTGTCAAGGCGTTATCTGGGTTGCCTGTTCCCACAAAAGTTGTTATAAAAAGAAAAGAAAAAAGTAATACTTACCAGCCCTGATCCCCCACCAAGTCCATCCCGACAAAGCCCAATCCTAGCTGAGCAACACTCATCCAATCAGTGGTCAGGGCGTGTCACCGCTATGGCCAGTGATTGGCTGTGGAAGGATTACTTGCATCGCAGCTTAGACTGGAAAGGGCAGGAGAGGGGGACAGGTGAGTATCAGGTTTATTTTTCCTTACATTTTTATGCCAGCCATAGTTCATACACAATTTTTTTTTATGGAGATGGCAACCACTTTAAAACATGTATTATATCGCTTATGGCAAGCAACAGGTCTGCTATTACAGCTCTAATAGAGGTTGTCAACTTAAGATTCTCCTCCACTGCAGACTAATACTGGTGTAGGTGGATTTATTACTATATATCGAAGCAGATATGTCAGGAAAGAATCTCAGAATTTGGTGGCAACAGATAAAATAAAAAATAAAAAAACAAAAGTTTTAGTATAGGTGTCCAAAAACTGTCAAATAAGATATTGTGGAATAGAAGGGATCACTACTATCTAGCTACTATCACAAGGTTGATAAATCTTAAAATATATTACAGTATGTAGAGAAATGACCTGCTCTCATACGTAGCCCCTTCCCATAGAGGACCTTAAAGGGGAAGTTCAGCAAAAAATAAAATAAAATTTCAATTTTTCAATTCTGGTGTCAGAAAGTGCCAGAGATTTGTGATTTACTTCTAATAAAAAAAAATTTCAAGTATTCCGGTACTTATCAGCTGCTGTATGTCCTGCAGGAAGTGGTGTATTCTCTCCAGTCTGACACAGTGCTCTCTGCTGCCACCTCTGTCCATGTCAGGAACTGTCCAGAGCAGTACCGGAAGACTTGAGATTTTTTAACAGAAGTAAATTACAAATCTCTGGCACTTTCTGACACCAGTTGATTTGAAAGAAAAACTACGTACCTGTCCCTTCAAGAATGTCCAAATGTAGTCTTTTATATATATATAAGAGAAAAAAAATAATAATATATATATATATATATATATATATATATATATATATATATATATATATATATAAATATATAAATCGCCATGTCTGCTTGCCGGGCAGAAGGATTACCAGGAAGTATTATACTTACAAATGAAACAGCCACACACAGCTCATAACACCCGAGCTGAGACATTGGGATGTAAGCACTGGGGTGTCAGCCAAATGGGCTGTAAGTATTCTCCGAGCTCGGAGCGTTACAATTACATTTCCAATATGTGCCAGACAAGCCACTGATGCATATGTCAGAGATATCTATAGGTCCCCAAACACCGGACGGAGGTCAGAAGAGAGTAATTTTAGCCTCTATTGAGTAATACACATATGGCAGGATCGGGGGGATAGATACTGGCCAGGCCTCTATGTTATGTCTATGGCCAGCTTTACCATCACTAATTAGTAAATAAATATTTATACCACCTGAAGTCACCATCCATTCTTCAAAACGTTGCTGGGTTCCCGCTTTCTTTCCCTATTTCTGTGTATGCAAATGAGGTTGCTCGGTGCACTGGAGGCGGTGGGCCCAGCTCCCCCAGTGCACCGATATCTCCTCCCCCAGGGTGACACACTGAGGCAGAGCCAGGCCAGGGCCGGACTTCAGAAAGCGCACGTCACCCAGGGGAGGAGATATTGGTGTACTGGAGGGGGAGAGCTGGGCCAGTCGCCTCCAGTGCACCGAGCGACCTAATTTGCATACATAGAAAGGGGCACAGATCACAGGAACCAGGCAACGTTTTGAAAAACAGACAGCGCCATCGGAATCTGAGGTGCGGTGCCCATCAGGTCATATAAAAAGATTAATTTACAGATTAAGGCTGGGTTCACACTACGTATATTTTAGTCAGTATTGTGGTCCCCATAGCAACCAAAACCAGGAGTGGATTCAAAACACAGAAAGGCTCTGTCCACACAATGGTGAAATTGAGTAGATGGCCGCCATATAACAGTAAATAACTTCCATTATTTCAATATAACAGCCGTTGTTTTAAAATAACAGCACATATTTGCCATTAAATGGCGGCCATCCACTCAATTACAACATTATGTGAACAGATTCTTTCTGTGTTTTCAATCCACTCCTGGTTTTGGTTGCTATACAGCCTCAAACATACAGCCTCAAATATACGTAGTGTGAACATAGCCTAAGGCTATGTTCACACTACGTACAGTGTGGAACACTGCCTTCTCTGCTTTGGAATCTCGGCCGGAGCGTATACACATAGTATACGCTCCGGCCGGGATCCCATACAACGCCGCAAAGAACTGACATTTCTGTTTTCTGTGGCCGCAATTCAGTGAACTGCGGCCGCAGAAAGACCAGTCAGTTCACGCAATGAAGCGAGCGGCTCCGGCCGCAAGCTTCATTGTGTGCTGTGTGAAATTCTGATGCGGGCGCGCACTGATGCGCCCGCATCAGAACACTGCAGCCGGAAAGATCATCCGGCCAATACTGCAGTACCGGCCAGGATGATCTTTGCAGAGACCGGCCGTTCCGTGGCTATGTTCACACTACATAAGTTCAGCAGAAATCATGGCCATTGTTACAATGGCCGTGATTTCTGCAGTACTTAGGTAGTGCTGCAGGCTGAGGGGACCCCGGCTGGAGTGTATACACATAGTATACACTACAGCCAGGACCCCTAGCGGCGCCGTAGAAAACTGACATGTCAGTTTTCTGCTGCCGCTATTCAGTGAATAACGGCCGCAGAAAGCCCTGTCAGTTCACACAATAGAGCAAGCGGCCGCGTGCGCCATTATGTGCTGTGGGAAGTTCTGATGCAGGCGCGCTAAAGATCATTAGGCCGGTACTGCAGTACCGGCCGGGATGATCTTTTCTGAGACCCGGTCACAGAACGGCCGGTCTCATACGTGTGACCATAGCCTAAAGTGGTACATTTGCCTTAACACTAAGGACCCTATTACACAGGGCGACTATCGTGTGAATTATCGTTATAGCGTTCAAATTTAAACAATAATCGTATCGTGTAAATGCAGGCAACAATCAAACGGCCAATGAGAAATAGTTCACTGACACCAAAATCGTTAATCGTTCGCTGTAATTCCACATTCGTTCACTAATCGTTCAGTGTAATGGTGTGTTTACACGGAAAGATTATTGTTTGATTTTTCGCAATAACGATGGCATTTGAGAGATAATCGGCTCGTGTAAACACAGCGAACGCTCAAGCGACGAGAGGGAAATCGTTCATTGTGATCTTTCAACATGTTCTGAAATGACATGTTGTTGGTCGTTCGCTAAAAATTCGCAGATCGCTTCGTGTAAACAATCTTTCACCGATTCACCCTATGTGTGAGATAGGCTTCAGCGGTCTTAAAACGATCGCAATAACGATTTTTTTCAAACGAAATATCGTTCCGTCTAAACACTGAACGTTATAAAAACACATTGTTATTTCGAAATCGTTCCATTGGGCGAATTATCGCTCCCTGTAAACGCTACATAATTCCACATCGTTCCTCCATTTGCTGGGGACAGATGGAGTAAACGATCGTAGTAACGATTATAACTAACGACTATCGTTCTGTGTAATATGGTGAACGGTTTCCGGTTAACAATAAACTCGTTTGCGATCGGTAATCGTTAGAAATCGCTTAGTCTAATAGGACCCTAACCAGCCACCAATTATATGTGGAAGAGAAAAAATTACGCGTCACGAATGATAGGAACTGGGTGACCTAATAGTATTACAAAAGTCACCATGAGCTAGTCAGTCCTCCGTGCCCTCCTCTTCCTCATCCCTGCACTTAACGTTCTTAATTGATTGTCAACAAGCTCGGATAATGAAGAAAAATCAGCTAGAAGAGGAAGCTGCAGGGGGAAAAAAAAACCGAAGATTAAGATCCAATAAAAAACTCCACCAAGCGCTGCCGCCGCTTCCCTCCATCTGTCGGTATCATAATTGCTTTTTAATTTTAAAGGCAGCCCTGTAATGTATAAGGAATGTCTGAGAGCGATTTTCTTCTGGATAATGGCTGCCAATCAGCAAGAGCAGAACGAGTAACACACAAGTGAACGGACACCGAACGGCCACTTTATTACACACCTATACAGTAGTATGTTGGTACATTGGTACATTGTCCTACTAACAGTCCAATTTTGCCACAGGGGAAACCACTGCCATGAGGGGATGACCTTGGTTAGCCTCAAAACCATAAAGTACATACACAAGTACAAGAAGAGCCAAAGTGCACCAGGAACCCATTACATCTCTTCCACCAGTTTGAACTGTTTACACCTGACACAAAGGGCTCATCAATCAAGGCCGGTTGTGCCAAATTGTGACCCATGAGTATGGTGCCCCCAATATTTTATTCCATCTAACTAGACCATATTTCTCAACAGAGATCTAGATCCATCTGACCGGCCATGTTTCTCTACAGAGATCTGGATCCATCTGACCGGCCATGTTTCTCTACAGAGATCTGGATCCATCTGACCGGCCATGTTTCTCTACAGAGATCTGGATCCATCTGACCAACCATGTTTCTCTACAGGGATCTGGATCCATCTGACAGGCCACGTTTCTCCATAGAGATCTGGATCCATCTGATCGGTCATATTTTACCATAGATCGCTGGATCCATCTGACCGGCCTCATTTCTCCACAGAGATCTACACCCATCCGATCGGCCATGTTTCTCCACAGAGAACTGGATCCATCTGACCGGCCATGCTTCTCTACAGAGATCTGGATCTATCTGACCGGCCATGTTTCTCTAAAGAGAGCTGGATCCATCTGACCAGCCATGTTTCTCTACAGAGATCTGGATCCATCGGCCATGTTTTTCAATAGAGATCTGGACCCGTACAATCGGCCATGATTCTCCACAGAGATATGGATCCATATGACTGGCCATGTTTCTCCATAGAGATCTAAACTCATCTGACCGGCAAGGTTTTTCCACAGAGATCGTGAACTATCTGACCGGCTATGTTTTACTACAGTAAACTGGATCCATATGACTGGGCCATACTTCTCCACAGAGATCTGGATCAATATGACTGTGCCATACTTCTCCACAGAGATCTGGATCAATATGACTGGGCCATACTTCTCCACAGAGATCTGGATCCATATGACTGTGCCATACTTCTCCACAGAGATCTGGATCCATATGACTGTGCCATACTTCTCCACAGAGATCTGGATCAATATGACTGGGCCATACTTCTCCACAGAGATCTGGATCAATATGACTGTGCCATACTTCTCCACAGAGATCTGGATCAATATGACTGGGCCATACTTCTCCACAGAGATCTGGATCCATATGACCAGCCATGTTTCTCCACGGAGATCTAGAGCCATCAGATTGGGCCGTGTTTTCCACAGAGATCTGGATCCATAAGACCTTACTATGTTCCTCCAATGCTCAAGGATCCAATTTTTGCTTTTTTTGCCCACTGGTGCCTTGAATTTTTGTTTTCCTTAGACAGCAATGGCCCTGAAAGTGGTCAACTGCCCTTATGGATTATCCATGCTAAGGAACAACAATTTGTGAGCTTAAACACTCTAGCCTGACACAAACATTGTATTCGGCTGTATTTCTGACCTGTAAATCAGAGTAATTCTTGATATCCTCCTCCAACTCCTTTCATCATTGAGCTCTTTATGTCCACAGGAGCCGTTTTCACTGATCATACCATTGTTGGTATACCCTCCACACCACTGCAGGAGAAAAATGGATATCCTGGCCTCAGACAGTCTAGCAATAATTTGTATTAAGTCGCTTAGATCCCTTGTTTTTTCACCTAAAGCTTGGGTTACATGACGATTTCTGTTTTTGCAACCTGAAACCTCAACTCCACCACTCACGCAAGTGAATGAGGTTGCATTATGACCCATAAGTGGAGATAACCACAACTCAAAAACAGTCAAACACAATTTTTTTTTTTTTCGGACGAGTTTCTTCCAACTGTGTGGTCGCGGTCACAGCCACTTGTGGGCCGCAATGTGACCCCATGCCCTCACATAAGTGGTAGAGTAGCGAGATCAGACAGCTTCTGGTTCCGTGACCAGATATCATAGTGTAGCCCTAGCCTAATGTGGATTTACACTGAAACTAATTGACAAAAAATTAGCTTAAATGATCTTATCCTGCACAGCAGTCTAATCCATACGCGGGGAAGATCCAGTCGTGAACTGCAGAGGTCTCTAATAAAGTGTCCATTCAGTGTAGTCTCCCACTATGTCCTGTAAAAATCCTACATTTCAACCAATGTGCGAATAAAGTTTTGCACATTGGTCTTTGCTACAACTGCTACTTGTATTAAAAATTCTATATTACGCCGGGTTCACACTGCCTTTTTGCAATCCGTTTTTTTCTAAAAAAAGAAAAAACTGATGCATTTATGTACATCCGTTTTAATTCATTGTCTTTTGATTCTATTGTCTTCCATTATAAGGCTATGTTGATAGTACGTATGAGACCGGCCATTCCGTGACCTGGCCGGGTCACGGAACGGCCGGTCTCAGAAAAGATCATCCAGGCCGATACAGCAGTACCGTCCGGATGATCTTTAGCGCCACAGAGTTCTGATGAGGACGCATCCGTGCGCACCCGCATCCGAACTCTCCACTGCACACAACGGAGCAGGTGGCCGGAGCCGCTCGCTGCATTATGTGAACTGACAGGGTTTTCTGCGGCGCTATTTAATGAATAGTTGTCAGTTGTTAGCGGCGCCGTTAAAGTTCCCGGCCGGAGCGGATACTATGTGTTTATGCTCCGGCCGGGATTCCATAGACAGCAAGGTAACGTATAGTTTTGTTTTAATCACGGCCGTTGTTGCGATCGGCAACAACGGCCGTAGTTTTACGAAAATATACGTAGTGTGAACATAGCCTAAAAATTGATCAAATTATGAAACAAAGCACATCTTTTTTTTTTTTTTTTGCATACCATACGCATTTAAATACGTGTATTTAAAAAATTAAAAAAAAAACATGCATTTTGATCTGTTTTTTTTTTCATTATGGAAGTCAATGGAAAAACAGATTGCAAAAATGCAGTGTGAACACAGCCTAATGTTAATTAATGCTCAAACAATCAAGCAATTGGGCTGCACAAAATCAAGCCCCCGTTTCCGAGATTTTCAGCAACTATTGGGGGAGAAATGTGGAAACACATCATTGGGTTATGTTCCCGTGCAAATGCGTGCAGTGTTGCAGAAAGTCCTGTTACGGGCCCTTTTACACGGGCCAATTATCGCTAACGTTAATCAGAATGTGTGAGGGTCCTATTAGACAAAGCGATTTTTCGTTTTCTCCGATTAACGATTGCAAACTACTTGTCAGTTACAATCGCAACTGCAATCGTAATTACGATCATTTGTATACTGTATACCGACGATGGTAATAACAAAGGAACATACATACACTAAAAGATTTGTGATTAACAATGATTTTATGGTCAGCTCAAATGAGCGAATGTTTGTTAGCCGTTTGTTTCCTGCATACACACGCTAAGATTATCGCGTAAATTTGACCAATATAACGATTTTTTGCACTATAATCGTTTCTGTAATGTAGCCCTAAGATGGCCAGAGATCTTTCGTGCAGCCGTAAAATTATTGGTTTTCCGTGTTAGCAGACGTTCCCACTGAGGAATAGGCGAGGAATTGAAGAGGGAAGTTTTACGCTTGAAATTGCCCCGCCGTAGCCACTGATTGGCTGAGCGGGACGTTCAGACGCTGGGAGCCCCCTGAAGCAAGCTGGAACGTGGAGCAGGTACAGTATGCTCTGGCCAGCAGGGGGTTAACAGGCGGCATTTACATACTCGCATCAGGATGCCAATCCCGCTGCGAGTAGGTCTTCTCATTCAAAATGAATGACAAGGCATTCGCAGCGGATTTCACTGCGAATTCGCAGCGTAAGATCCGCTGTGGATCCGTTGTGTGTAAAGCTACCCTAAAAAGGAGATTTGCGGCCGAAAATAATGTATTTAAAAGGCTGCACAAATGATACACTGACCATTTGTGCGTCCCGGACCAACAATTGATCATGCCTTGTAAAAACACTGCAAACGAGAGTCAATCTCGTGCTGCTCTGCGGCCACAGACGAACTAATATTGGGCTGTGTAAAAAGACCCCAAGTTTTCCTCATAGGCACCACTGTACATGGTGATAAAATGGTGATGTCACTTCCTGGATGACATGGTGATGTCACTTCCTGGATAATATGGTGATGTCACTTCCTGGATAACATGGTGATGTCACTTCCTGGATTACATGGTGATGTCACTTGCTGGATGACATGGTGATGTCACTTCCTGGATGACATGGTCATGTCACTTCCTGGATAACATGGTCATGTCACTTCCTGGATAACATGGTCATGTCACTTCCTGGATAACATGGTGATGTCACTTGCTGGATAAAATGGTGATGTCACTTCCTGGATAACATGGTGATGTCAAGACCCGACCCCCAGAGCTGTGAGGGCTGTAGCTGCTGGAGAGAATGATGGCAGGGGGATGCTCAGTGTCCCTCCAGTGCCCTGTGTCCCTCAGTGTCCCCCTGCCACCATCCTCTCCAGCAGCCACAGCCCGCACAGCTCTGGGAGTCGGGTTATGCCATCACCATGTTATCCAGGAAGTGACATCACCATGTTATCCAGGAAGTGACATCACCATAATATCCAGGAAGTGAAGCCTTGATGCAGTAGTAAGTGCAGGGAAAAAAGCACTTTAGGGTGCCTTCACACATACCATATCGCTGCGTATTTATCGCACAAAACTCGCACGAATGTAGCTGCGTTTTTTGTGGTGTTAAACTCTCCTGTGAAAATCATGTACAAATCAAAACTCGCATGTAAAAATCGCACCAAATACCCAACAAAATCGCACCAAACACACAGCGAGAATACACATACATTGACTTTATAGCAATCAGTATAAGGGTATAAACCCACACACCGTATACGCAGCAAAAACGCAGCAAATACGCAGCAAATATGCAGCAGATTAGATCTAAATAACTGAACACAGCATCAAATCTAAACCATCAAATCTTCTGCGTATTTGTTGCGTATCTGCTGCGTATACGGTGTGTGGGTTTGTACCCTCAGGGTAGCTTCACACGTACCGACTCGCAGCGTTAATAACGATCCTAGTCGCTAGGTCCTGGCAGATCACTTTCACTACATACACACAGCGGTCTGATCGATACTGTACGCGTGAAGGCACCCTTATAAGCATTTCCTGTAATAAGTGTATATTGGTGATTTGTAAAACTTTTGGGGGGCAATACAATACTGTAATAAAAATTTTACTGGACTTTTCCTTGAAGAGACTTTCTAACCAGAAAAAATCTCTGCGCATTTCTGAATCCCTCCTATTTCAGGCAGGAATTAAACCCTCCAGGCAGAGAAGAAGGATCAGAGAGACACCTCACCCACCACAGGTGTTAATGTATCATCTAAATGGAAATTCTACGCTTTAGGCTATGTTCACACACTCTAAAAATGGACACTGTAAGCCATAAAATGCTGTTTCATGGTAAAAAAATAAATAAATCCCCATACAATTTATACTTCTCTTGGCTAAAACCACTGCTTGGGAATAAAGTGAATGGCGCTCTTTCCGTTACTCCAACGGCAGATGATGATGTCGGTGGAGATTGGGTCACGCATGATGAAAAATCACTGATGGAAAACCACGTTTTTGGATATGTACTTTGGGCCATTTCCAGCATCCACTTTTCTTTTTCTTTTAGGGTAGCTTCACACGTACTGGATCCGCAGCGGATTTCACGCTGCGGGTTTGTAGCGAAATCTGCTGCGAATCCTGGTAGTGTGAAGTTCAATGGGGTTAAATACGCGCAGCGGAATTTTCATTTATGTAACCCGAACCCTTTAACCCCCAGCAGCATTACCTGCTCAGCGCCGCGGCTGCATGTGAGGCTCCCGCTCAACCAATCAGTGACTGCGGCGGGGCCATGCACATATCGGCTGAGCGGGACCAACGGTAGCCAGGAGCCTCACATGCAGCCACGGCGCCGAGCAGGTAACGTTAGCTGTGGGCGGCGGGGGGTTAAAGGGGCCAGGTTACATACTCACAGCAAAATAAAAATTCTGCTGCGGGTATGTAACCCCATTGAACTTCACACTACCAGAATTCGCAGCGGATTTCACTGCAAACTCGCAGCTTTCCGTTGCGATAAGGTACGTATGAAGTCACCCTTACGGTAGCTTTACACACGCCCTATCGCAGAAGATTTGATCTAAATAACTGAACACAGCATCAAATCTGCACCATCAAATCTGCAGATCTGCTGTGGATCCTGTACATGTGAATGCACCCTTCGGCTATGTTCACATTTTGTAAGACACCGGCCTCTCTGTGACCCGGCCGGGTCACGGAACGGCCGGTGTCTGAGAAAATCACCCCAGCCGGTACTGCAGTCCCGGCTGGATTATCTTCACTGACGCAGAATTCAGATAAGGGCGCACCAGTGTGCGCCTGCATCCGAATTCCCCGCTGCACACAATGGAGCATGTGGCCTGAGCCGCACGCTCCATTGTGTGCATTGACAGGTTTTCTGCGGCCGCTATTCACTGAATAGGGGACGCAGAAAACTGAAACGTCAGTTTCTCGCGCCGCCGCCAGGGATCCCGGCAGGAGTGTATACTATGTGTATACACGCCGTCCGGGATTCCTCAGAAGGCAGCATTACGTAAGTACTACGGAACTTACGTAGTGTAAACATAGCCTTAAGGTTTAATATAAGACTTACGACCCTCAGTGGGAACACGGCCTAAATGTGACTCAAAGTTTATGAGTTGATCACATGATAATTTTGCAGGGACAATTATTCCTAGGACTTGTTTACACAGATATGTTTACCGTCAAAACTTCATCTGCATATTTCTTGCAAAAACAGGGTCAGATTTCCTAAGAGGGAAGTAGAAAAATCAAGAAATAAGCAAAATATTAAACTATCTATACAGCTGAAAACTATGGGATTGCGCGGCTTACTGTACCTACTTGGGTTATATGGGTAACACACAGAATCTCTGGGGTCTTATTAGACAGCCCGCCATCCGCTGTAAGCGAGGACGGCTCGATGATCGCATGGTTAGGACTGCACAGACATTGTAAGTGATGTCCGTGCAACCCCTTCTTTAAAGCTGTAAAATAATAAAGATGTATACTTACCTCTCCATGCCCCCGATGTCCTGCTGCCTTGTTCCACACTCACTGCTGACACTTCTAAGCCTGAATTGATATCCCGCTCACCCTATGACTAGCCGTCTCAGTTAGTGATTGGCTAAATGCTTGTCATTTCAGAGATGGGCTCAGAAGTGTCAGTGGTGGCTGCGGTGAGTGCGGAACGCAGGAACAAGTCAACAGGACACTGGGGAGTGTGGAGAGGTAAGTATACATCTTATTTATTAACACTTTCAATAGCCTTTGGTGGTGCATCTCTATTACACAGAGCGATATCTGCCCAATTCTGCCTGACTGGGCAGATAATCGCCCTGTATAATAGGGCAATTCATTCCATACTTATCTTATCTTTTCAGTCTCCTTCCCCCAGTTCTCAGCTGCTGCTTTCTGCTAAGAAAACAAAAATCTGTGTGTGACCATTTCTTTCCATCTCCCACTCCTCCCACCTCCCATCAGAGACGGCTGATGTAAACAAGTCCCTGGCTGGCTTTATCTGCAACTTTGTAGACTCTTTGTAATACTGGGAGGGTTATTCTGAGGTCAAGGTGCTGTGAACTCACTGTGATTAATCCTCCTGGAATTAAAAAGTTGCAGAAAGTTATTTATTTACATCAGCCATCTTGGAAGGTAGGGAGGGAGGAAGGGGTTGAGAGAAGAGACGGACTGAAGAGCTCAGGTACAGTTTTCTAGGTCTTTAGCAGAAAGCAGCAGGCTCAAAACTGAGGGAAGGAGATAAAAAAGTAATGACATGTATGGAATGAATTGTCCGTTTTTTCATCCAAAAACTGGATGAAAAACGAATGTATTTGTTTGCTTCAGTTTTGATCCCTTTTTCCAATGACTTCCATTATAAAGAAAAATGGGTCAAAACGTATCTTTTTTTTTTACGTACACGAAAATGTGGTCCACTATGTCTTTGTCTATGCTTAATCCCTAGGCGACCCTGGACGTACCTGCATGTCCAGGGCTGCCTCCATGTGTTCAGAGCGGGGCCGCGTGGCAGCCGCGCTCTGAACCACCGCCCAGTCCGATCGCCGTGCCCGCTGTTATCCGATTACTTGATGCAGCCGTTTCCTGGTGTCTAGTGGGGCAGATCGCTCCTATGGGACAATCCACACATCTTACCCCGTCCGGGGTCAGCACCATAAAGACATATCTATGCAGCATAGATCTGTATGAGAGATCAGTGCACTTATACTAGAAGCCCCCCAGGGGGAATAACCCTAACCCCAGGGGGAATAACCCTAACCCCAGGGGGAATAACCCTAACCCCAGGGGGGAATAACCCTAACCCCAGGGGGGAATAACCCTAACCCCAGGGGGGGATAACCCTAACCCCAGGGGGAATAACCCTAACCCCAGGGGGAATAACCCTAACCCCAGGGGGGTAAAAGTATAAATCACCCCCCTTTTCCCATGTTATAAATAAAAATAAATAAATAAACATGTTTGGTATCGCTGCGTGTGTAATCGCCCGAACTATTAATTAATCACATTCCTGATCTCGCACGGTAAACGCCGTCAGCGCAAAAAAATTCCAAAATTTTGGAAAAGTAGAAAATTGCGCATTTTTGGTCGCATCAAATCCAGAAAAATTGTAATAAAAAGCGATCAAAAAGTCACATATGCGCAATCAAGGTACCGATAGAAAGAACACATCATGGCGCAAAAAATGACACCTCACACAGACCCATAGACCAAAGGATAAAAGCGCTATAAGCCTGGGAATGGAGCGATTTTTAGGAACATATATTTGTTAACAATGGTTTGAATTTTTTACAGGCCATCAGATACGATATAAGTTATACATGTTATATATCGTTGTAATTGTAACGACTTGAGGAACATATATAACAAGTCAGTTTTACCCCAGGGCGAATGGCGTAAAAATGAAAAAGCCCCAAACAAAAGAAATGTGTGTGGGGGGGGGGGGGGGGGGTTTCAACTTCACCACACATTGAATTTTTTCCTGCTTTTGCAGTGTACTTTATAAAAAAATTCAGCCTGTCATTGCAAAGTACAATTAGTGATGTAAAAAATAAGGGCTCATGTGGGTTTCTAGGTGAAAAAAATGCAACTGCTATGGCCTTTTAAGCACAAGGAGGAAAAAACGAAAACGCAAAAATTTAAATTGGCCCGGTCCTCTAAGGGTTAAAAAACGATGCGTTTTGATCCGTGGGGGGCCTTTTTTTTTTTTTTTTTAGCAGGCCGAGCTTTATATGGGTTTTGCAAAATTTTTATGGTTATTGCTCAGAAATTAAAAATTATCATTAGACGCAAGTACCTTGATAAGTATTGCACAATTTTTTGCCTACGACAGCTTGGCTAAAAAAAACTATGCTTGTGTAGCAGAGGTTCCACTGCGCAATTTTTTGCGCAAAAATTAAAATAAAGAAATTGCACATGACAAAGCAGCCAAAAAAAAGTAATGGGTAATATAACGGAAGCGCTTATATGTCTCCTCACTTCCGGGTCCACTCCTGGCTTTGGCTCAAAATCCACAGTGTCAGTAAAAAAAAAAAAAAAAAAAAAAAAAAAAAAAACTGCCATGAAAAACACAATAGATATTTTTGGTGGGTCTCTATGTTTTTATTAAGATCAATAATCCAGTGTATGTAGAAGGGAACTATTTTCACTACACACCCCATCGGGCTTAGTTTCATAGGTGCAAAAAGAAAAAAAAACTGCAGATTCTCCACTGGGGGGAGCAGCTTAAATTATATATAGGCTTTATACACACAAGACTTTTTTTGTTGCTTTCTTTTTAGGGTGGAGACAATTATCCAATTGAATGAAGTACATACTTTTTGACTGTTGTTTTTTATTTTATTTTTTTCATGTAAGATGATGAAAAGGAGTCGGATACACGAGACCTTGGTCATGTGTCATAGAGATCCGCTGCGCTTACATGCTAATTAAATTGTTTAATCTATTATCTAAGGCGTCCTCTCATATGATCTTGTTTAAACACGTGATTTTCATTTTCAAGTCCATCAAAAAACAGGAATCAAAACGTGTTTTAATCATATCAATGGGATGTTTTACTGGAACCCAAGACTGTAGCATACTGTATTACTGCAATAATGGGACCCCCAGCTTAAAAAGGAGTTTTTTTTTCTTAGACTGGCTTAAGAATAAAAAAAATTGTTTTACTCACCTGCCCTGATCACCTACCGCTGCTCAATGCTTTCTGCTTTCCGCCCCTAACACGAAGAAACTGCCCAATCAGCCAACTACTGGCCGAGGTGGGTTGTTGTTACGACTAGTGACTGGCGGAGCTGAAATTTCCTGTGTGAAGATGAAAGCAGGAAACGCTGAGCAGCGGGAGCCATCCAGACGACAGCAGCGAGGGATCAGGGCAAGTGAGTATAGGCCTAGGACAAAAATATTTATTGTTTCTCAGCACAGGACAGCCACGATAATCTGTTTAGATATGTGTAGTAGGCTACATACTCACCTGCCCTGATCTCCTGCCACTGCTGTCCAGATAACAGCCTGCTTTCCTCTGCCCCAGAAATGCCCACTTAGCCAACCGCTGGGGAATTGCTACAGTCAGTGACCGACTGAGAGGAAAATAAGCCAGGAAACTAATGGCCCTATTCCACGGGTCGTTTTAGAGGAGCAAACGAGCGCTATTAGCGCTCGTTTGCTCCTCGTTCCCCGCTCGCTGCCGCCGCTATTCAACGCGGCTGCAGCGAGCGGGTGAGTGCGGGAGGGGCGGCGGGGAGCTGCGGGGGGGCTGCCCGGGGGATCGCTGATCGTCCGGGCAGCCCATAGGATATAGCAGCGTCTGCTGCCGATGCTCCTATTCAACGGAGCGACGGCAGCAGATCGCTGCTATATCAGTCGCTTGTTTTTCAACATGTTGAAAAACAAGCGACTGCAACGATCAGCCGACATGAACGATGTCGGCTGATCGTTGCACTCTATTCCACGGAACGACTATCGTCCGTAGCGGTCGATATCGTCCGAAAACGAACGATAATCGTTCCATGGAATAGGGCCATAAGCAGCGAGGACAATCCCGAGAGCTGCATAAAAGGATTGGGGAAGTGAGTATCGTTCACATAATCGTTAACGATTAACGATCTCAAACGACCGCTATTGCGAAAGACCTGAAAACTTCACTCATTTCCATGGAACGATAATCGTTACTTATGATCGTATTTGGATCGCTATTCCTTCGCTATTGCGTTCGTATCTACTGAGAAAGGCCGAACAATGTCTTATTCAATGCGAACGATTTGCGAACGTTTTGCGATCGAGCAACGGTAAAAATAGGTCCAGGTCTTATAAAGTGATCAACGATTTCTCGTTCGCTCGTTAATCGTTAACTGCATTTCAACCAAACAATTATCGATAATCTGAACGATAATCGTCCGGTGGAATAGGGCCCTAAGGCTAGGCCTTTCATTGTCACTTTAAAGAGATTGTCCAGACAAAATTTACTTGTCCTCTTGCCACAGGATAGGGGACATAAAAGAGATCACAGGTTCTTTGTTATGAATACAGACACAGATACAGCATGTGATCCATAGCTCTATTCATTCCTATGGGGCCGCCGGAAAAAGCCGAGTGCTAAACTCTGCTCCCTCCGGCAGCTCCATTGAGAATAAATCACTTATAAGTTAATTTTGGGTGGACGACCTCTTTAAGCTTAGTTTAAATCGGTGTAGGAGACATCAGAAGTCTTTTATTCACCTGCCCTGATCCCCTGCAGCTGTGGATAGGGGGACAAGTTAGTTCAGTTTCAGTTGGAATACCCCTTAAAGGCAGGTTATTGCTATGGCCAGTGACCAGCTGAGGGGGCATTGTCTGTGTAAAGCTGAAGAAAGGTAAATATGCTGAGCAACGAAGACCATCCGGACAGCAGAAATAAAGGATTGGGGCCGGTGAGAATAAGGTAGAAAACCGCTCAGGGTCCTATGCACATGACTGTCCGTAAATCCAGATGTGTAGCGTTCAGGATGTATTTAGGAAGTTATCAGTATATCCTGACCCCAGTGCACAATGCATTTATAGTGCATCAGTGTTTCCTGATCCGGTAATGTACTCACTCAAAATCTTGGGCTGAGCCTATTACGTGGTTTGATAATCGTTTAGCAAGGGCTGCACGGATATCTTTAGGGATGTCCATGCAGCCCTTGGCCTAAACTGTTACACATTACCTCTCCACACTCCCGGTCTTCTCCTGCCCTCTGCTTTCACTCCCGATGCCCCAGCTGCAGCTTCAGAGTGGCCTGTCTGAGCTGACCGGCCACGCAGCTAATCACTGACCACGGCGGTCTGGGCCAGAGATTTGCTGAGCGGAAGGTCAGCTCAGACAGGCTGCAGCTGCGGCACCGGGAGAGAAAGCAGAGGGCAGGAGAAGACTGGGAGCAGGGAGAGGTAATGTATAACAGTTTAATTGTTAGTCGTCAGCCGCTCATCACTACTACATGTAGCGATGCGCGGTTGGCGGCCAATAATTTTAGGTCCGGATCGTTGTCATCGGCTGATTGCTGCCTCTATTGCGCGGAGTCATAATCAGCCCGACTGGTCTGACTCAGTGTAATATGGACCTAACTCATCTTAGGAGTGACAGCCCGCTCAGCCAGTCACTGGCTGCTGGGCTGTCCTATCTCAGTTATTGGCTGGGCTGGCTGTCACTCCCGAGACGAGTTTGTCTCGCAAGTGGAGGCTCTACAGTCAGCGGGAACACCGTGGACACCAAAGGAGGACTAACGAACGTGCCATTGCTTTAGGGCCCTATTACATTGAGCCATAATCAGCCCGATTCGGCCAATTATCGCTCCGTGTAATAGAGGCAACGATCAGCCGACCTATTACTCGATGCGCGGCGGGCGGGCGACCGAAGATTTCATAAGCAGCATACTTTACCTAAACATGTTGCAGGTCTTCTCCTGGGCTCCTTCTTCCTCCCAGTACCATGCGCAGCAGCAGCTTCGGAGCAGCCTGTCTGAGCTGACAGACCGCTCAGCCAATCACTGGTCAGGACCGTCACGGCCAGGGAATGGCTGAGCGGTCTGTCAGCTCAGACAGGCCGATCCGAAGCTGCTGCTGCGCATGGTACTGGGAGGAAGAAGGAGCGCAGGAGAAGACCTGCAACATGCTAGGCAATGTATTGTGTTTAAACAAGGGCTGCAAGGACATCAATAACGATGTCCCTGCAGCCCTCACTAAACGATTATCGGGCCGTGTAATAGGCCCAGATTGGCACTTGTTTATATTATTGATCCGGCCCCCATCGGCCCATGGAATTGGACCCTAACAGTTGTTTTTTTTTTTACACTGGACAATAATCCAAGTTCGGAATGCATTTCAAACACTTATGTGGAAAAAACACATCTGCTTTGGACCTGTGACTATAAGACCCCCAACCCCACCCCCATTGCCCACTATAATTATCAAGTTTCTGTACAAGATCGGTCAAGCCACACGTTCAGTCTTGTGTCGCCTTATTTTAAATCTCCCGCCTATAATACTTTGCTCTGGAGTGCGCACATATAAATGTGAGGTCTGCAATGGAAAAGTCTGGCAGTGATTATGGTGGAACCCTAGGGAGAGGAATGAGCTAGACGGAAAATCTGTAATAAAATGGGGGGGGGGGGTATGGGCTGATAACCACATTGTGACACCATACCGAATATCCAAGAAAGCAATCTTTAAACCTGACAAGACTATTCCTGGACATGATCTAGAGATCTACAGATCACAAAAGGTTAACAACTTATGCTGTCGAGCCTATTCAAGGCCGATGACAAGTGTTGTCTACCGCCCTACAGTGCGATATGACTGAGCAGACTATGGAATAACATAAAAATACTGCAGTAATAATGTTCCAGGCTAAACGAAACCTGAAAGCCATTATAATACAAAGAAATCCTGTTCAATCTGTTGCCAGTACTGTAAAGACGGAACACACCCAAATATTTAGCAAAATGGATGCAGAAAAAAAAAAAAAAAAAAACTTAAAAAAAAAGCAACTTGATGCATTTGTTCAGGAGGCAGAGGACCTCAGGGAGTGTCAGTGCATTAAGAAAACAATTCCCTCTGGCTTAGGCTAGAATGGAAGAATTTTAAAACTGGCAAGAAAGGATTATAAAGCAAGAATGACTTTTTTTTCTATGCTTTTATTTTATATGTAATACTTTTAGAAGCCACCTCAATAAATAAAAAACGCATAGAAAAAAATTAAAAATACGGCTCGATCTGATGACTCGACGGGTCGGCTGTCAGTTCGGGTCATTGGGGCCACTTTCTTATTACGCTAGTGTGAAAGGAGCCTAAAGAATGATTACGGGTGGCATGATTACATCACGTCAATGACACCCGATGAACCCCATAAAAGTCACTGGGGTATATCGGGCACCATCGTGGTGTCCGGCCTGCATTAGATCAATTTTAAAAAGAACTACAAATTAAATTTTTTTTTTTAAAAAGCAGCAGCACTCATACCTTTCACTGGCCCCCAACAGAGGAATGTTACAACACAGCCTTAGGCCGCATTAGGACCTCCCACAGTCTACTGAGGCAACGTAAGCTCTCTCTCTCTCGTACTCCCCATACACGTGCACACTCAGATGGGACGAGCATGCTTGTATTTTGAATAAGAAGAAAACCGTGGATTACCTACTCGAGAACACATGCTGAAACCATTCATGACCAGACCCTTATAAAGTCATAAATAAGTTTATTTGTCGCAGAAATAGTGTGAAATTAACGGACAGACTCTATTAAGGTCAGTGTGGTCTGTCAGGCTCCGCACGTGTCTGTTAATGCAGCAGTCTCCTGAACGGTGGCTCTGACGGTGTGGACCGAACCCTACAATCTATATTGGGCCGGGTTCACACTGCGTTTTTGCAGTCCGTTTAACGTTTACGTTTTTGAATGGTTAACGTACACAAAAATGTGGCCATTACGTTTTCGTGCACGGTAATAAAAAGAAAAAATTACGCATACGTTTTGATCCTATATATATTATATATATATATATATATATATATATATATATATATATAATGGGAGTGAATGGAAAAAACGGATCCAAACGCATTGCACACAATTGCATGCGTTTTTTTTCCTGTATAAAACACAGTGTGAACCCAGCCTATATATATATATATATATATATATATATATATATATATATATATATATATACACACACACACAAACACAATCTGCATTTTACCACACGTTGGAGAAATACGTCCGTAGAGTTCCACTATACTTTATGGCTATACAGTGGCTTACGTCATGCACCGGGTACAACACAAAAGCGAATATTGTACATTATCATATATCTATGACAGCTCACAGTATAGAAAAGCGTAGACGTTCGCACTGTCCTAGGCCATAAAGCACCCCAAAAGAACACCCTTGTGGCCGCCGTCACAATAACGGGTGCCGACGGCTAGGTATGCACCGCCCATGTATACAAACAATAAAAATCCTTATCGGCGAATCGCCACGCAGTGCATCTTCCCTCACAAAACCGTATTCTGCTCATATATGACAATGGGGACGCAGTACATGCGCATTTCATGCCTCTGTGGACAGAATGCGGCCCCTCGTGAGGCAATTTGTCGCCGTTTCGCTCCACTTACAATAGGGTCACAAAACCATTACCCACACAGGTTGTACTGAACCACAGAGATAATACACCTCACAGACAACACCCTATTATTACCGAGGGACCACTTACTGTCACCCAGAAGCTATTAGGGTGGACAGCACACCATCGGGGCAGCTCAGAGACACATGTACATGTACAACATGCTAAGAAAATGGCGGGAACACACTGTGGTGTCACTCTATTTAAAGGTGAAGGGACAGACCACACCACTGAGAGGAGGAGGAGGGGGGGTTGAGGTGGACACAGGGGGGCTGCCGTCACCAAGTCAAACAATAGGGGGACACTAGACTCTAGTCCCCTCGCCCCCCCTCCCCTCCTTCTCTGTATGCAGT
The DNA here is from genome assembly GCF_027789765.1 of Dendropsophus ebraccatus. NCBI lineage: Eukaryota > Metazoa > Chordata > Amphibia > Anura > Hylidae > Dendropsophus > Dendropsophus ebraccatus. Next base: position 222,493,947 of record NC_091454.1, read on the forward strand.
GAGACCGTCCAACGGTTAATGCGGTGGGTTTGCAAAGAGGGGGGACTTGAAGCCGCCCCCGCTTTCGAGTCCCTTACTCCCCCCCAGCCCCCCCGACAGTCGCTCCCTGTTTACCTGCGGCAGCGGCGACGGTTGGCGCGTCGTCGGTTTCAACACTCCCCGGCTCCCTGGAGGACGTTGGCGGGAAAAGAAGGTTGGGGCTATGGCGCCTCGGTGTCGCCTCAGGCTCGTCGTCTTCGTTGTCGTCTTCTCTTTCCTCCTCCTCTTCGTCCTCTTCTTCTTCATCATCATCATCCTCTTCCTCCTCCTTCTCGCCGTCCCCTTCTTCGGACACGGCCATCTCCTCTTCCTCCTCTTCTTCTTCTACGTCCCTCAGCGGGGAGGAGGACATCGGCCGTCCGCTCTCAGCTGCTCCGCTTGCCGGCTCGCCTCGCCTTCCCTTCACGGTAAAGTTTCCTGACAGGAAAAACTGCGTAAAATCCCCGAAATTTGCGAAAATAACCCCCAAGACGACTTCATCCACCGGAATTGGCGACAATTCTCCTCAGGAAAAAAAAAGAAAAATCCTAACAAATCATAAAAAAAAAAAAATCCAAAACATCAACACAGAAAAAGGGGGGAGGATCAAGAAAAAAAAAATCTGATTTTCTTTTTCCTTTCTTTGTCCAAAACCCCCCCTTGTTTTATTTGTGAACCGGCACAAAAAAAATGCCCCCTCCTCTTTAAGAAAAACTTAAAGGGGTTAAAAATATTCAGGAAGAAAAGTCTTGAGAGGGTGAAAAAAAATCTGTAGTAGAAAGAATCAGGGATTTATTTTTATTCAGATCAAATAGGAAAGTTGACAGGGAACCAAGATGGCCGCCCCTTCAATTATTATATGTAAAGTTAAAAAAAAAAATAATAAAATGAGGCTGTGTGAGATATTTATAAACCTTCCTCATCCCTCCCCCACCTGAATCACACAGCAGCTACTCCCCCTTTTTTATTAAGACCATTTCTATTATACACAGCAGCCTCTCTCTGGTGAAAGAGCTGCACAAAATGGCTGGGGGTGGGGGGGGGACAGCCAACACAAAAAAAGTATAAAGAAAAAAAAATATATATAGATATAGGATATGATAGGCATATAATAATACATGGGTGTGGCTATGTCAGGGTAAGGCCAGACGGATGGAAATGTGCAGTCAAATAGGAGCCAGCTACGAAGAAGAGGGGGGGGGTGTAAGAAGTGTGAGCAAAAAAAAAAAAAAACTATTACTAAAATACATAAAAACCTAGATTTTTTTCTGAAAAGGTGGAGCCTTCACAAAACTGATTCTTTTATGCATTATGTGTTTTCTTTTATATATGTACAGTACAGTATTATAATAATAATCTTTCTTTATATAGCACCAACATATTCCACAGTGCTTTACAATTCTGAGGGCAGGTATACAGAAGAATACAGGAGTGAAGGACACAAGAGCTTACAATCTATGAGGAAATAAATGGGGGGGATACAACTGGAGTGAGGGTCCTGCTCACAAGAGCTTGCAATCTGTAAGAAAATAGAGAGGAGCAAGGATCCTGATCACAAGAGCTTACAATCTATAAGGAAATAGAGAGGAAAAGAGGAGCAAGGATCCTGATCACAAGAGCTTACAATCTATAAGGAAATAGAGAGGAAAAGAGCAAGGATCCTGATCACAAGAGCTTACAATCTATAAGGAAATAGAGAGGAGCAAGGATCCCGATCACAAGAGCTTACAATCTATAAGGAAATAGAGAGGAAAAGAGAAAGGATCCTGATCACAAGAGCTTACTATCTATAAGGAAATAGAGAGGAAAAGAGCAAGGATCCTGATCACAAGAGCTTACAATCTATAAGGAAATAGAGAGGAAAAGAGAAAGGATCCTGATCACAAGAGCTTACAATCTATAAGGAAATAGGAAAAGAGGAGCAAGGATCCTAATCACAAGAGCTTACAATCTATAAGGAAATAGGAGAAGAGGAGCAAGGATCCTAATCACAAGAGCTTACAATCTAGAAACATAGAAGATTTTTGGCAGAACCCCGCACCCCCGGTGCATCTAGTCTACTCCTCTGCTCTTATTCTCTTTCTTATTATCTTAGGATAGATATATGTATATCTTTGCATTTGCCATGGACACAAGGACATGTCTTAGTGCAGACAGTAATTGCGGCAAGGACACACCAATAGAAGCTTATGGGATCCGTATTTTTACCTTCCTATATATGGGCAATTCTAATTAGTGTCATCATTCTGATTATTAATTCCCCCCCCCCCTTTTTTTGTTTTATAAGTACTCTACCCTTTTACAGATCCGCTAAAAAAAATATGGATGCCATACGGCCTGCAAAAAATATACTGACGTCTACTTACTGTAGATTTACCAACCACATCCACTGGAAGTTTGTTCCAAGTATCTGCTACTATTTAAGTTATGCGCAAATAGATGACGCAAGAGGAATGAGGACCCTGATCACAAGAGCTTAACAGGTAGCAGGACCAGGGCTGATTCTCCCGTTTATGCAACCTAAAGTGAAAACTGAAATGGTGCCCCCCTTTCCCAGCAAAATGTATATACATCAGGATTAAATATACCCGACACATACTGTATATATATATATATAAGGAACACCATCAGTTCATACTGCACAGTGAGTAACAGGTCTGTGTAACTTGACTAAAATGACAGGGCAGATTAAGCCAGGCCTGCCAGCACTGTCCTCGCGGGGACTGCTGCCTGAGGTGAGATGCTCATCTTGACTCATGACAGTTGTGACCCTAGGAAGGGCCCTGCATACAGTCTATGAGAAAGTAGGGAGGATACAAGAGTGATAAGGGATAGATGTTAGACTAACTCATATTAGGCCGACAGCTGTTTCTCGGGACTCCCTGTGTTCCCATTCGACATGGGGAGTAAAGCTGGCAGTATACTAATATGTGTCATCCAAACGTGCTGATTTTAGTCTGTCTAATGTGAATGGAAGTCTGCTGACTCTCCCTTGATGTAAGATGTCGGGAGAGAAGGATCGGGCATGTTGGATTTCAGTTACCAGCAGTGCCTTTCTCCCTATTTAGAACACTTGCATACTCTGCTAAACGTGTGGTAGGATCGGAGAAGATACCTGGAACCCCTTATAGGTCTGATGTGTGTGGCTGCTTAAAGGAGAAGTCCAAACTCAAAAAAGGGAAGAAGACAGGGAGGTGCAGGAAAATAATTAAACTCACGTCCCCATGCCTCCACAGCGCCGGGTCCCACTGATGGGCGCCAGATGTAATTTTCGTCTAGAATCCATGTAGGTCACGTACCCGGCTTTTCCAGCTGCAACGGCCCAGCTGAACGATTGGCCACTTGGTCAGTGATTGGCTGAGCGGGCAATCAGTAAGTGACATTATTTTTGGATGAGCTGCAGGACACCGGCTTCTGTAGGTTGGACCTGGGAGCGGCGCTACGGGGCACAAGGACGGGTAAGTTTACTTTGTTTATTACTTTCCTGCACTCACCTGCCTTCCTCTCTTTTTTGAATTTAGTAGAGTTCTCTTTTAAGGCGCTGCCAGACGCCTTTGTAGACTTATCTCCCAAGATAACGCAATGGCCGGTATGTTGAAATTCCACTGATAAATCCTTCTCATGTACGGCATCTACCACAATGGGATAGTTGGATAGTTGGAACTTCTCCATACACATTAGACAGTCAACCAGCCGGACGTGAAAAAAAATTTCAGGTTTGGCCAATTCTGTTGTGCAAGGCCGTCTTTTATAAATTAAACAAACCCTGTGCACATTAGGCGGTTGCCCAGCCCTGACAAAATTGTCGGGTTCAGCAAACTTTAATGTGTATGCCAGAGGGACCCAATGTGAATAAAATATTCACAAAGTCAGCGTTTGGTAATATATTTACGCAGATCGTGCCCATCTGCACCATAAGGCTAAGTTCACACTAACTTCACTGACACCGGACGTTCTGTGACATGGTGGTGTCACAGAATGGCCGCTGTCATACTGCGTGTGAACCCGGCCTAAAAAGGCATTTTAGCCTGATAATAAATATCCCCCTGTGTTTTTTCAGTAGTTTTCCACATGATCGATTACTTTCTCGAAATGTGATGTTTATAGCTGGTTGCCTAGGGTTACGACCTAGGCTGAATATCGCTCCGTGGAATAGAGAGAACGATCAGCCGATGATCAAACCTAAAATCATCTGTCGCCACCCGCGCATCGCTACGTGAAATAGCGGGCACGGAGGGCGACCGACGATTTCACAAACATCATACATTACCTGTCCAAGCGCAGGTCTTCTCCTTCTCCTGGCCTCGTGCGGCAGCATCAGCTTTGGAGCTGATCTCGCTAACGATTGTCGGGCCATGGAATAGGCCCAGTAAACGAGCGCCAATCTAGCAGATCAGCGCTCGTTTACATCTTGATCGGGCCCTGCTCGGCCCGTGGAATAGGACCCTTAGCATCGGCTTGCTGGTCGCACATGCTCAGTTGCAGCTGTAGGAATAATGGAGGGTGAGCAGTCATAAAATAACAGATGATGGGAACTAGGAACTAATTTGAGAGGTTCAGCATGGGGGAACCACAAGGGTCTGGACACATAGGGGGAGTTTTATCAAACATTGTGAAAAGTGAAACTGGCTCAGTTGCCCCTAGCAACCAATCAGATTCCACTTTTTCATTCCTCACAGACACTGGAAAATGAAAGGTGGAATCTGATTGGTTGCTAGGGGCAACAGCCTGTTTCACTTTACAGCATGTTTGATAAATCTCTCCCATAGGCCACACTGATCAAAACTCAAAAATAGAAACCAATCACAGTTCAACTTTCAATACCTAAACCTCTCTGGTAAAATGAAAGCTGAGCTCTGATTGGCTGCGATGGGCAGAAAAGACAGTATATAATTTCAGACAGTTTCGCTAAATGAGGTCCTGAGCCGCAGCCAGAGAACAGCCTGGAGTAAATGGCAGCAGTGCATGAAGGGAGCGCTAGTCTGGGGAGAAGTGTTGAGCTATATGACATCTGCATCAGAGCTCTGTAGATTCAATTTAAGCAGCAGGTCCTGACCAGACAAAAAAAAAACGCCGCAAGCAGTATAATTTTTTTTTTTGTCTGGTCAAATGTTGCCAAATGAACGAACACCAGACAGAACTCTAATGTGGACAAGGCCTTGTGGGTAATGACCCTGCGGCCTTTCTCATCTGAACTCTGGAATAGACCTTTAGGCTATGCTCACACACAGTATCTTTGGTCAGTATTTTTCAACCAAAACCAGGAGTGGATTGAAAACACAGAACGGCTCTGTTCACACACTGTTGAAATTTAGTGAATGGTCGTCATTTAATAATTTCCAATTTTTTAAAACAAAGGGCGCTGTTTGGAATAAAAGCCGTTATTTCTAATGTGCACGACCACGTTGAGACTCTGTTTACATCTACGTTGTGGTTCCCATCTAAAACGTGAACCACCCCCCTAATATAGGCGAATTGGTATAGTATTGACCCGTGACCACATTAACCCTCTGTTCACTCCTACACTTTGTTTTCTGTTCATGTGGTAAACCACAAAGCAGTGCGGGATCCATCGCCTGAAGGACACCCGTAAGTTATAACGTGGTCTGGTGTTTTTACAGGAAAAAAAGCAGCATTGCATGAATTGGCTTGCGAAAAAGTGCCCATTCCTGTTAGGGACACTTAGGTTATATCTTTTGTTAACCAGAGCAGAGGCTGCATAGTACACTTTACAGCTTTCTCCTCAAGGGTGGGTTAACACTGAGGAATCCACGCAGAGAAGTTCCCTCTCCGCCTGTGCCATAGACTCCATTCTATGCACAGGCGGATTCCGCCGTCCGACGAAAGATTTGACATGTCTTTCGGTGAATTTGCCCGACCATAGAATGGAGTCTATGGGATGGGCGGAAATGCGGGGACGAGCGACAAAATCTGCGGGAACTTCTTAACGCGGATTCCTCAGTGTGAACCCACCCTAAGGGTCTGTTCACACTACGTCCACACGGATAACCTCCAGCGGATTCCGTGCACTCAGCCCCCCACCACCACTTGAAGATCTGCCAGTCCCATGAGCTATATCCTATTCTGGCAGGTTCCACCGTCCTCCCAAAAAAGAATTGGGATGTATATTCATTGGGCGGACAGTGGAATCTGCCTGAGCATAGAATGAACCCTATGGGACGGCCAGATGTTCAAGCAGCAGCGCACTGAATCCAATAGAGGTTATCTGTGTGGATTCCATAGTGTGAACGTGCCCTCATATTGAAGGAGCCGTCTCAAGACAGGGATTTTAGGTGGTTGTTGGGAAGGTGTTTACCTCAATAAATCCAGCCTATAGAAATTAGCTGACAGAAACAATTTACGCCTGCGCTTCTGTGCCCATAGACCCGGCAAAAAGTTGCACATTGTTAGTGCAAAAAATTAAAACTTTTTGCCAGGTTTTTACAAGTCACAGAAATTGTCTCCATTATTGTGGACCTTATACCGCTGGTTTTGTTGGTCCTGTGAGTTGACTGGGCCACAATGATGTAGCATAGGACCATGTGTAAATATTGTAATCCTAATCCTCCCGTGCTCCTGCTTCATCAGTCTGCAGTGCGGTGGCCATATAATAGGCAGATTTGGCATCGCTACTGTACCTAGCGAATCTGTGTGGTTTGCCTTAAATCACTGGTAATTAGCTGTGGTGGATCAATGGCTCAGCACTGAAACATAACTCGGTATCCGCTGTAGAGAAGCACAAAGGAGCAGGGCTGAGCATAGCAGGCGAAGGGTCACAACAGAGGGCAGGGGGGAAACCAGGATGCAGGAGAGTATGTATGAGGCTATCCTAAGGTGGGGTGAAGCTGGCAGCACAGAGGGCAGGGGGGAAGCCAGGGTGCAGTAGAATCCTCTCTGTATGAGGCTATCCTAAGGTGGGGTGAAGCCGGCAGCACCGAGGGCAGGGGAAGCCAGGATGCCGGAAAGTCCTCTCTGTATGAGGCTACCCTAATGTGGGGTGAAGCTGGCAGCACAGAGGGCAGGGGGGAAACCAGGATGTAGGAGAGTATGTATAAGGCTATCCTAAGTTGGGGTGAAGCTAGGATGCCGGAGAGTTCTCTCTGCATGAGGCTATCCTAAGGTGGGGGGAAGCTAGGATGCCGGAGAGTCCTCTCTGCATGAGGCTATCCTAAGGTGGGGGGAAGCTAGGATGCCGGAGAGTCCTCTCTGTATGAGGCTATCCTAAGGTGGGGGGAAGCTAGAATGCCGGAGAGTCCTCTCTGTATGAGGCTATCCTAAGGTGGGGGGAAGCTAGGATGCCGGAGAGTCCTCTCTGTATGAGGCTATCCTAAGGTGGGGGGAAGCTGGGATGCCGGAGAGTGCTCTCTGTATGAGGCTATCCTAAGGTGGGGGGAAGCTGGGATGCCGGAGAGTGCTCTCTGTATGAGGCTATCCTAAGGTGGGGGGAAACTAGGATGCCGGAGAGTCCTCTCTGTATGAGGCTATCCTAAGGTGGGGTGAAGCCGGCAGCACAGATGGCAGAGGGAAGCCAGGATGCCGGAGAGTCCTTTCTGTATGAGGCTATCCTAAGGTAGGAGGAAGCTAGGATGCCGGAGAGTCCTCTCTGTATGAGGCTATCCTAAGGTGGGGTGAAGCCGGCAGCACAGATGGCAGAGGGAAGCCAGGATGCCGGAGAGTCCTTTCTGTATGAGGCTATCCTAAGGTAGGAGGAAGCTAGGATGCCGGAGAGTCCTCTCTGTATGAGGCTATCCTAAGGTAGGAGGAAGCTAGGATGCCGGAGAGTCCTCTCTGTATGAGGCTATCCTAAGGTGGGGTGAAGCCGGCAGCACAGAGGGCAGTGGTTAATGGCGGCAGGATTGTTACCAGAAGCAAATTGTTTGGGCTCTTTAGTGGAAGAGAAGCCTCGAACAATGTAATTATTTGTCATTAATGTGATATTACATTAGCAGTAATGCAACCCGATCTGTGGGCCTGATGCAGCTGTATCCTCAAGGTTGCCCGGAAGACCAGGTTCCCAAGTGATTTGCCAATGTTGTCTTATAAAAATTGAAAAATAATACCAAAGCTACTAGACTAAGGCTTCTTTCAGACATCTGTTAATTTATTTATGGACCCATTTATGTCTATGGCTCATATGTGTGTTGGGGCTGGGATCAGTGTTGTAAAAATTACTGGCGATATAATACGGCCCTCATTTTGTGGCACGGATCCCTTATTCTGAATCAGGAAGGTCTGTGCCATTGTAGCCAGGTTGCAGATGGTTGCGGGTGCACATCAGCAGTCCCATCATTAGCTGCAGGTCTACGGCCACGGCCAGAACAACGGATGTATGAATATGACCTAAGAGCAAACGAATAGCCAGTACTCCACTTACACCTGTTCACACTACGCAGTTTGCACGCCGCCGTGGCTAACATACAGACATAGAAAACTGCTGCAGCAAAGTGCAAGTGTTAGGACTCAACCCCATACACCACTTCCTGCAGGACATGCAGCAGCTGATAAGTATTGGTAGACTGGATATTTTTTTTTTAAATAAAAATAAATTACAAATATTTGCCACTTTCTGACTGCAGTTGACTTGAAATAATAATTTTTTTTGCTGGAGTACCCCTTTAATTATTAACCCAGGAAATCAATTATTTGAGCCAAATACGATCAGACATGTCCCATTTCCGGTTCTTGAGGGCCACTATTGATGTAAGCTTTGACTTAGTCTTTGTTATCCCTTGGAGAAAGGTATTAGTCGGCACTCACTTAAACCTAGCGATTGAGTTTATTTTGGTGGAGCATTGAAGAGGATTCTTATTTATTGGACAGGAGTCGCAAATCCATAATTGTGCCGGGTCTAGAAAACACTTAATTCCCTGCTAAATCACATTATACTTGTGGTCACAGACCCAATAACATGGAAGAAGACAGCCCTAAGGGTCACTACTCCATCACTCATAGGGTGAATAGGGTCACAAGCGACCATGACCACACAGTACAAGGTCGCAGTGGCTTGTGATTTGGAACATTGCCCAATTCACTTGTATGAGTGACATAGTCACACAAATAGGCGATGAAACCTGTGGGTTCCTGGTCACACAACCGGGAATTACTATGTAGCCCTAGCCATAAGTTTAGTGTGTCTTTCCAAAACATGCAGATACATGAACAGATGTCATAGTGACAATAGAACAAAGGGCCCTATTCCACCGGACGATTATCGTTTGCATAATCGTTAACAATTAACAATCTCAAACAACCTCTATTGCGAAAGACCTGAAAACGTTCACTCATTTCCATGGAACGATAATTGTTACTTATGATCGTAATTGCGATCGTTATCTCTTCGCTATTGCGTTCGTATCTATTGCGAACGACTGAACGATGTCTTATTCAGTGCGAACGTTTTGCGAACGAGCAACGATAAAAATAGGTCCAGGTCTTATAAAGCGATCAACGATTTCTCGTTCGGACGTTCATCGTTAACTCCATTTCAACCAAACGATTATTGTTTAGATTCGAACGATTTAACGATAATCGACCGGTGGAATAGGGCCCTTAGACTTCAGTTTGCAAGTGTTTCATCATGATCTGCAGTAGAGACGAATTTACATTAGAAACATTTGCTCGGCACTCGGCTTATACGGCAGCTGCCTGTGATCTCCGTGCCGCTCCACCCTGGGTGCCTGGAAAAGCTGGATCCAGTCCTGGAAAACTGGGAGAAGTTTCCCAGGACTGTAAACAGCTTTTCCAGCCACCCAGGTTGAGTGCCAAGGAAATCAAAGGCAGCTGCCGTATAAGCCGAGTGCCGAGCAAATGAATGGCTTCACTTTGTTTCTAATGTAACTTCGCTCATCTCTAATCTGCAGGCAATGTAATGATGTAGAGCGTAGTCCCCTGACATTTACGTTTCAGGAAAATCAAGATTTTTAACCTGCCCCACACTTTTGTTTCCCACAGGGAGCAGCAGCGGTGGTGTCTGGCAGCCACTTATTTCCCTGTGGGAGATGGAGAAGACAGCTGGTGGCTGAATAAGTCTTCCAGACGACAGCCGCTTGAGTCTGTGAGATGGTTAGCTGTTAATTTAGAGATTTAAAAGTACAATGACATGTTTTAGGATTTCATTGAAATTGGCATTAAGGGAGAAGTCCGTTTATTTTTTAAATCTGGCAGCCGGCTGGGGGAAATTTGATCAGGAGTATGAACTTGTCTCTCCCCGTGCCTGCGGTGAGAGGCGGGATCGGCCTCGGGACCCCTCCCAGGCTCCGGGAACTCCGGCGCTGATGTGTCACAATCTGGCTGAGGGACTGGCTGCTCAGTCAGTCAGTAACTGGGGCGGGATGCAGCTCCAATCACTGTTTGGCTGAGCGGCCAGTCCATCAGCCGGGACAGGCATTTTCCCGGGAACTTGGGGGGGAAAATGCTTTCCGTCGGGGGTTCCGAGGCCGGTCCCACCACTCACCATGGGCAATTTCATACTGCTGATTAAATTCTCCCCTGCCCGATTTTAAAAATGTCCGGACTTCAGTCAGTTAGGGGCGGAGGTGGAGGGAACATAATGTATTTGTACTTACCTGACCATATTTACCTGACATAATAAAGAAGCTGTACTTACCTGACCCTGTGCCGCCGCATCACTGGCTCAATGACCGCCACTGGAACTCATTTTCTCCCCTGATGTCACTGGAACAGGAGATTCAGGAAGCCCATGGCTGCCTGTGAATGGTAAGGCAGCACGGCGGGCGCACAGGGACGGGCAAGTAGAACTTCTTTATTATGTTCTCCCCTGCCTGCAGGTGATTCTTTATGTTGGCTGGAGTTTTCCTTTAAGGTTTTATCTGGGAGGACAAAGTAGCGTCATCTATCGGTGGTCATTTGGAGGAGCCCCATACACCTTATACCGACCTTTAGGGCCCTATTCCACCAGGCGATTATCGTTCGCATAATCGTTAACGATCTGAAACGACCACTATTGCGAAAGACCTGAAAACGTTCACTCATTTCCATGGAACGATAATCGTTACTTATGATCGTATTTGTGATAGTTTTTTCTTCGCTATTTCTCCGCTATTGCGTTCGTATGTACTGCGAACGACCGAACGACGTCTTATTCAATGCGAACGATTTGTGAACGAGCAATGATAAAATTAGGTCCAGGTCTTATAAAGCGATCATTGATTTCTCGTTCGGTCGTTAATCGTTAACTGCATTTCAACCAAACGATTATCGCTTAGATTCTAACGATTTAACGATAATCTGAACGATAATCGTCCGGTGGGATAGGGCCCTTAGTGCAAGCTCTGCAGGAAGCCAGTGCATGGGAAGCAGGTTAGGTTAATTGCCTCACACACAGACTGTCGGAAGCTTAGCGTAATAAGTCGATGGAAGCCATTGTTACGTCAGTCAATTGCAGAGGAATTTAAGCTGTGTTATTATGGACACATCATAAGAAAATGTGGCTTTCATGGTGAAGTGACAAAAAATAAGCAGGTAACAGTCGATCAGTCTGCAGTTTTAGGAAATTAGCGCTCTGTCTGACTGTAGACAGACGAGGTGTCTCAGCAGGGTTTCCAGCCTTCTTTTCTGTCACAGCAGGGTTTCCATCCTTCTCTTATATATGAAAAAAAGATATGTTATAACATGATAATCTGTTTTTTGGAGTCACCGGGACCTTCATAAAACATTGAAACAAAGTTGCAGCAGCTAATAAAGTGCAGCGGTCACCTAATAGTCTACCTGCAGCCTTTGGCTGATGGCGCCATCACCCCTCTCAGGGGGCTTGGCTGGATCTCCCGTTCATGTACACACTATGGGGGAACATTTATCAATGCGCCACAGGTGTACGCCATGGTCCCCCCTTTTTCTGTAGCGTACTCCAGCTGTATCCCCCGCTCACCAGATGGGCAGGCAGAGGAGCTGTGGCTTTCACCAAGCCTCATTTATCAAGGTTACGCCTGGAACGTGTGTCGAAGCAGGTGTAACATTTTGCGCAATTGTCCCAGGTCACACCAGATTCACTAATGGTCCTTTTACACGGAACGATTATCGTTCGTTTTTGCATGATAACGAACGCATTTGAGCGATAATCGTTCCGTGTAAACGCTGCGAACAATCAAGCGACGAGTGAGAAATCGTTCATTTTGATCTTTCAGCATGTTCTCAAATCGTCGTTGATCGTTCGCAAAAAATTCACAGATTGTTTCGTGCGATCGGGCGAATTATGGCTCCATGTAAAACCACCATAAGAGGCGTGCACTTGTTGGGGTAATTGGGGGCAAGGCCTAATTTAAGACCATTAGATTCTAGACCCTTTTGCCTGGATGGAAAGGGAATGGCTTGTAGGAGCCCATCTCTTCTAAAAGAGGGCATGCCTTGTGCACTTTTTGTGTGGCATGTTGCAGTTTTTACGCAAGTATCTTGGCTCTTAGGGAAACTTAGGGAAGAATTAAATGTGTTTACAGCATGCTGCCTTATGCTGAACACTGCCACAGGCAGAGGAGCAGGCTATGAATACAGTAGCTTTAGCAGACCTTTTTGCTGTGTGCAGCAATGTTCAGCAGTTCTGGGTGAGCGACTGGCATGAGTGAGCGGGGTGGGAGGGCTGTGATGAACAGCTGAGAGAAAGCAGAGCATTCTGGGAATTCTACTATCAATCAACAGTTTCAAAGCCCAGGTGGGGTACCTGTGGAAAACTACAATTCTCATCATTCCTAGACAACCAAAGGAAGTCAAGCTTTGGCTGTGCAACCATGATGGGAACTGTAGTATTGTAACAACCAGAGGTTTGACCAGGACTGGCTCCAGGCTTGTATGGGCCCTTGGGCAACCCAGCCTCAGGGGGCCCTTTTGTGGAGCCAGTCATGTGGCTAAGGTAAAACAGCAGGATCCTCTATAGATGGTCCCCCGTGTAGAGCCCCTTATAGATGGGCCGCCCTCTCTTTAGTCTCCCTTATAGATGGCCCCCCATTTATTCTCCCTTATAGATTGCCCCCCTTATTGACACCCCCCTTGTGTTGCCCCCCTTATTGATGATCCCCTTTGTGTAGTCCCCCTTATATATGGCCCTCCTCTGTCTGGTCTCCCTCACTGATGGCCCCCTCTGCGTAGTCCCCCTTAAAGATGACCCCTTATATACAAGCCAGTTTTTTTTTTTTTTAATTCTCATCTAACAACTCGCTCCCCCCGTTGCTGAAGCTCTCCTGTTGCATCTCTCTTCTCCTCTTTCTTCTGGTCAGGGACGCAACTGACTGGTGCACTCACTCACATACTTGTCCCGGATTCCCAGGATAGCCGCCTCCCCCCCCCCCTTTGTGGCGCCGTGGGCCCCGTTACTTGGCCGGGTGCTGACACCGGCCCTGGGTCTGACACCTGTGGTCTAATGTGTATGGGGGCATGCCGGAATTCATAGCAACAAACTGGAATACAAAAAACTAAAATTTTTAGGCAGGTGCACATTCAATGAAAACACCGCCATTCATATATTAGTCTTTATAGGCTATAGCTGGTTATACATGTTCAGTGACCCTGGGCGTAGAATAAAAGAGGGAAACATCACAGTCAAGGACTAGTGACTATCGAAAGAAAACGTAGAAACTAAAAACGATGGACCCTGAACATTTCATTGACCATAAATCCAGCAATATCTGGAGGTGAAAACCTAATGTCATCGCCCAATCGGGGACGTTATTTAATCTACATAGGAATTTTTTTTACAGATGATCCAGGAGTAAAATCTAAGAATTCCCACCTTCTTCATCAGTCTTTCATTTTTTATTTACAGTCATCTCTCCCCAATGCAGATGAACCGATTTCAGAAAATTTCATTTGTCTTTGTTCTCTAATAAGAAGGGGGGGGGGGTGGTTTAAAAAAATGCAGAACTCAAAATGGCTTCCTGCAGCATGCCTCTCATTTGTTTATTTTTTTTTTTCTTTCTTCCTTTCAGCTAAGAGAAGAAAGACAATAAATATATATTTCTTTTGTGAGGCGAGGGAGGGGTGAGGCATTCAGCAGTCATGCTCAGTCTGACATCAGACTCACATTAAGATTTAACTCTGCGTGCGATGCTGGATGCCTCGTCTGGAAACGTAGCATGAAAAACAATGCGAAAGGGAAAAAAAAACTGAAAAAATAATAATAAAGCGAAGGGATGAGTGTGTCACCCGGTCATCATGATGACATTATAGTCTTATATACTGTTATATATGTGCCTTCAGTCACAGAGAGTGTCATTCTAAGTCCGATTATACAGCAACATTCAGTGCGGGGGGGGGGGGGGGGGGGGTCGGCTCCAGATTTTCACATGTGCACCGAAAGAACATTTTGATCTTCTGTGCATAGCTACGTGAGCGATCAGTAAAACACGAGCTGCAGAACCCCCCCCCCCCCTCATCCATCCTTATTTATCGTCATAAATATTACAGTACCAAAGCGATAACGCACCTCGCGTGGCTTCGACGGACAGATGTATAATTTATGCTCAGAACCTCGATAATTTATGAAAAAACAAGAGATGGGCGAAACGCGGTGGCGCTCGGAAAAGTGAAAAGGGGGAAAGAAACAGGGAGACGGTAATCAGAAACAAGATGAATGGAGACAGATTCTGAAGGCGTAAGGTGGTGGGAGAAGAAATGATATAGTAATAGTAAATGGGCAGATGACCTTTATAATAACACGGGAAAGAAGGGAAATAGGGACTGGGTTATTGTTATGTGTTTGTAAAGGCCCCTGATTCCAGAGCGCTGCACAGACAGTATGATAAGGGGTTAATATACAGAATGTAATATAAACTGGGGGGGGGGGGGGGGCAACATGAATAAAGTAGATGACAGACTAGTACGTAGGGGGAGAGGACCCTGCAAGGGCTAACAAGGTGACGGAGGAGACAGGAGGTGAGGGCAGCAGATGGTGACAGTGCAGGGAGATGGCAGCAGGGTCACTGTACCAGATAAGCATCATGGTGGGTAGATAGATAGATAGATAAAAGATAGATAGATAGATGGATGGATAGATAGGAGATAGATAGATAAAAGATAGATAGATGATAGATAGATAGGAGATAGATAGATAAAAGATAGATAGATAGATAGATAGATAGATGGATAGGAGATAGATAGATAAAAGATAGATAGATGATAGATAGATAAGAGATAGATAGATGATAGATAGATAAGAGATAGATAGATGATAGATAGATAGATAGATAGATAGATAGATAGGAGATAGATAGATAGGAGATAGGTAGATGATAGATAGGAGATAGATAGATAGATAGATAGATAGGAGATAGATAGATATGAGATAGATAGATAGATAGATAGATAGATAGGAGATAGATGATAGATAGATAAGAGATAGATAGATGATAGATAGATAGATGATAGATAGATAAGAGATAGATAGATGATAGATAGAAGATATATTGGTGTATAGTATTTAATAATAATAATTACGACTCATTATGTATATTGTATTATCAGATACACCTCAGCATTAAAGGGTCCTCTACTTTGAATCATCATTTTTGTTAGAACACTCCCCCCCCCCCCCATGATAAACTGATCACAAGGTGTCTGGCTGCAGAAGCCCCCTACATACACTGGGGGAGGGAGCCATCACAATCACTATAACAGCAGCGCCCCTGCAGGGTAAGTGAGGAATTGCCTGTTACATATTACAATCAATAGTCTGCTCTCTGAAAAGATAAAGAAAAAAATATCTTTGTGCCGTAGGTAACCCAAGAGATAATAAATAGCAGGACTATGCTGGTGTCTCCAACAGGTAAAGGGGAACAATCTGGGATTAGTGGGGGGAACGATCAAAAGCAATGTCCGAAAATATTATCTGACTGAAAGAGTAGTAGATGCTTGGAAGAAAAGTTTATGATATGAAAAAAACAAAAAAGCATTTAGTATTTGTTATGTGTCCTGTTTTTGTCCTTTGTAGCATGGCACATTGTGCTCCAGAAACCAGGGCATAGCTAAAGGCATGTATGTCCTGTAAATTGTAAGTCCTCGCAGGCAGGGTCCTCTCTCCCTATGTAATCCCTAGCAGGCAGGGTCCTCTCTCACTATGTAATCCCTCGCAGGCAGGGTCCTCTCCCTATGTAATCCCTCGCAGGCAGGGTCCTCTCTCTCCCTATGTAAGCCCTCGCAGGCAGGGTCTTCTCTCCCTATGTAATCCCTCGCCGGCAGGGTCCTCTCTCCCTATGTAATCCCTCGCAGGCAGGGTCCTCTCTCCCTATGTAATCCCTCGCAGGCAGGGTCCCCTCTCCCTATGTAATCCCTCGCAGGCAGGGTCCTCTCTCCCTGTGTAATCCCTCGCAGGCAGGGCCCTCTCTCCCTATGTAATCCCTCGCAGGCAGGGTCCTCTCTCTTTATGTAAACCCTCGCAGGCAGGGTCTTCTCTCCCTATGTAATCCCTCGCAGGCAGGGTCCTCTCTCCCTATGTAATCCCTCGCAGGCAGGGTCCTCTCTCCCTATGTAATCCCACACAGGCAGGGTCCTCTCTCCCTATGTAATCCCTCGCAGGCAGGGTCCTCTCTCTCCCTGTGTAATCCCTCGCAGGCAGGGTCCTCTCTCCCTATGTAATCCCTCGCAGGCAGGGTCCTCTCTCCCTATGTAATCCCTCACAGGCAGGGTCTTCTCTCCCTATGTAATACCTCGCAGGCAGGGTCCTCTCTCTCCCTATGTAATCTCTAGCAGGCAGGGTCCTTTCTCCCTATGTAATCCCTCGCAGGCAGGGTCCTCTCTCCCTATGTAATCCCTCGCAGGCAGGGTCCTCTCCCTATGTAATCCCTCACAGGCAGGGTCCTCTCTCCCTATGTAATCCCTCACAGGCAGGGTCCTCTCCCTATGTAATCCCTCACAGGCAGGGTCCTCTCTCCCTATGTAATCCCTCACAGGCAGGGTCCTCTCCCTATGTAATCCCTCACAGGCAGGGTCCTCTCTCCCTGTGTAATCCCTCGCAGGCAGGGTCCTCTCCCTATGTAATCCCTCACAGGCAGGGTCCTCTCTCCCTATGTAATCCCTCGCAGGCAGGGTCCTCTCTCCCTATGTAATCCCTCGCAGGCAGGGTCCTCTCTCCCTATGTAATCCCTCGCAGGCAGGGTCCTCTCCCTATGTAATCCCTCACAGGCAGGGTCCTCTCCCTATGTAATCCCTCGCAGGCAGGGCCCTCTCTCCCTGTGTAATCCCTCGCAGGCAGGGTCCTCTCTCCCTATGTAATCCCTCGCAGGCAGGGTCCTCTCTCCCTATGTAATCCCTCGCAGGCAGGGTCCTCTCTCCCTGTGTAATCCCTTGCAGGCAGGGTCCTCTTTCCCTATGTAATCCCTCACAGGCAGGGTCTTCTCTCCCTATGTAATACCTCGCAGGCAGGGTCCTCTCTCTCCCTATGTAATCCCTCGCAGGCAGGGTCCTCTCTCCCTATGTAATCCCTCGCAGGCAGGGCCCTCTCTCCCTATGTAATCCCTCGCAGGCAGGGTTCTCTCTCCCTATGTAATCCCTCGCAGGCAGGGTCCTCTCTCTCCAAGTAATCCCTCGCAGGCAGGGTCCTCTCTCCCTATGTAATCCCTCGCAGGCAGCGTCCTCTCTCTCCCAATGTAAGCCCTCGCAGGCAGGGTCTTCTCTCCCTATTTAAACCCTTGCAGCCAGGGTCCTCTCTCTCTATGTAAATCCTCGCAGGCAGGGTCCTCTCTCCCTATGTAATCCCTCGCAGGCAGGGTCCTCTCTCCCTAAGTAATCCCTAGCAGGCAGGGTCCTCTCCCTATGTAATCCCTCGCAGGCAGGGTCCTCTCTCCCTATGTAATCCCTCGCAGGCAGGGTCCTCTCTCCCTAAGTAATCCCTCGCAGGCAGGGTCCTCTCTCTCCCTATGTAATCCCTCGCAGGCAGGGTCCTCTCTCCCTATGTAATCCCTCGCAGGCAGGGTCCTCTCTCCCTATATAATCCCTCGCAGGCAGGGTCCTCTCTCCCTATGTAATCCCTCGCAGGCAGGGTCCTCTCTCCCTATGTAATCCCTCGCAGGCAGGGTCCTCTCTCCCTATGTAATCCCTCGCAGGCAAAGTCCTCTCCCCCTATGTAATCCCTCGCAGGCACGGTCCTCTCTCCCTATGTAATCCCTCGCAGGCAGGGTCCTCTCTCCCTATGTAATCCCTCACAGACAGGGTCCTCTCTCCCTATGTAATCCCTCGCAGGCAGGGTCCTCTCTCCCTATGTAATCCCTCGCAGGCCGGGTCCTCTCTCTTTATGTAATCCCTCGCAGGCAGGGTCCTCTCTCCCTATGTAATCCCTCGCAGGCAGGGTCCTCTCCCCCTATGTAATCCCTCGCAGGCAGGGCCCTCTCTCCCTATGTAATCCCTCGCAGGCAAAGTCCTCTCCCCCTATGTAATCCCTCGCAGGCAGGGTCCTCTCTCTCCCTATGTAATCCCTCGCAGGCACGGTCCTCTCTCCCTATGTAATCCCTCGCAGGCAGGGTCCTCTCTCCCTATGTAATCCCTCACAGACAGGGTCCTCTCTCCCTATGTAGTCCTCTCTCCCTATGTAATCCCTCGCAGGCCGGGTCCTCTCTCTTTATGTAATCCCTCGCAGGCAGGGTCCTCTCTCCCTATGTAATCCCTCGCAGGCAGGGTCCTCTCCCCCTATGTAATCCCTCGCAGGCAGGGCCCTCTCTCCCTATGTAATCCCTCGCAGGCAGGGTCCTCTCTCTCCCTATGTAATCCCTCGCCGGCAGGGTCCTCTCTCCCTATGTAATCCCTCGCAGGCAGGGTCCTCTCTCCCTATGTAATCCCTTGGCAGGCAGGGTCCTCTCTCCCTATGTAATCCCTTGGCAGGCAGGGTCCTCTATCCCTATGTAATCCCTCACAGGCAGGGTCCTCTCTCCCTATGTAATCCCTCACAGGCAGGGTCCTCTCTCCCTATGTAATCCCTCACAGACAGGGTCCTCTCTCCCTATGTAATCCCTCGCAGGCAGGGTCCTCTCTCCCTATGTAATCCCTCGCAGGCCGGGTCCTCTCTCTTTATGTAATCCCTCGCAGGCAGGGTCCTCTCTCCCTATGTAATCCCTCGCAGGCAGGGTCCTCTCCCCCTATGTAATCCCTCGCAGGCAGGGCCCTCTCTCCCTATGTAATCCCTCGCAGGCAGGGTCCTTTCTCTCCCTATGTAATCCCTCGCCGGCAGGGTCCTCTCTCCCTATGTAATCCCTTGGCAGGCAGGGTCCTCTATCCCTATGTAATTCCTCGCAGGCAGGGTCCTCTCTCCCTATGTAATCCCTCGCAGGCAGGGTCCTCTCTCCCTATGTAATCCCTCGCAGGCAGGGTCCTCTCTCCCTATGTAATCCCTCGCAGGCAGGGTCCTCTCTCCCTATGTAATCCCTCGCAGGCAGGGTCCTCTCTCTTTATGTAATCCCTCGCAGGCAGGGTCCTCTCTCCCTATGTAATCCCTCGCAGGCAGGGCCCTCTCTCCCTATGTAATCCCTCGCAGGCAGGGTCCTCTCTCTCCCTATGTAATCCCTCGCCGGCAGGGTCCTCTCTCCCTATGTAATCCCTTGGCAGGCAGGGTCCTCTATCCCTATGTAATTCCTCGCAGGCAGGGTCCTCTCTCCCTATGTAATCCCTCGCAGGCAGGGTCCTCTCTCCCTATGTAATCCCTCGCAGGCAGGGTCCTCTCTCCCTATGTAATCCCTCGCAGGCAGGGTCCTCTCTCCCTATGTAATCCCTCGCAGGCAGGGTCCTCTCTCCCTATGTAATCCCTAGCAGGCAGGGTCCTCTCTCCCTATGTAAGCTCTCGAAGGCAAGGTCCTCAGTCCCTATGAAAGCTCTCACAGCACCAGGTTGTTTGTGGTATTACAAATAAGCTCCATTCACTTTAGTGGAACTGAGCTGCGAAACTCCACACACAAACTGAGGCCAGAGGTGGCGCTGTTTCTGGAAAAAAGCGTCCGGAATATCCTCTTTAATTGAAAGTCTATATACTGCAGCACCTTAATCTGTGTCATCCATGTTTGTGATACTGTAGGTGGTGTCTGTCAGGAAGTGTACTGACCACGTTCCACAATCTCACTCCGATCCGGCGCCATCTCCACTTGTTCCCCAGGTTGGCAGGGAAAGGAAGCGCATCAACATTGTGCCATTGGTCGTCATAGCATGGGGGTTATACATCCAGGATAAGGAATAGGACATTAGTAGGGAGCCCTTCAGGTCTGGCATATGCTTCCCCTGCTTTATCTCCTGCGGGCAGAGTATAATCACGCCACCTGCTGGCCACAGGATTCCATGACTGGTCTCTCCGGGACTCACTGGCATTCCTGTTTCCAGCTTTCCCAGTATCCCGGCTTCCAGCTTGTGTTTGATTCTATCTTTACCCCATGATTTGGACCTGAAATGACTTCAAGGTATTCGGCCAAGCCTGTCCGACCATTTTCTCCTCTTTGACTCGCTGGTTTTGACCACTTGTTTTTCCCTGTCTTACTGTTTTTGCAGTCATCATGTTCTATTTGGAAGATCTATTTCCCTCCTATTGAATTGATCATGACTAGAGACACAACAACTCTTTATCGTACAGGAGCCTTGGTGATCGGTAATATCCGAAAAATTAAGAGACTTTTCTCGAACAGGAAACATTGTACATAGGACGCCTCAGTCTCTTTTAACGTGGGACCTCACTGTCAGGACTCGGAGGTACGGATAAGACAAGAGAGTGGGCCCTAGGTCTGAACCCACCCACTGTCGCTACCTACTTGCCTCAATTGGCCCTAGGCAGCCGCGGACAACCACGAAGACGTTCCCTATATTGAGTATGTGGAACACAGAACAAGACAGACAGACAATCACAAAGTCAGCAAACCATCGGATAGTCAAAAGGTCAGGCAGGAGGTCAGATAACAAGTCGAGCAAGCAGAGGAATAGGAACGGGAATCGCAGGAATAGACAGGGAAGCAGGGATCAGGGGATTTACCTAATAGCCAGCGATCTGGAAGTGACCTCTGGCTCTTTAAATACAGGACCAGGAGCCTGGACCAGAACGTGATTGGTCCAGACTCCTGAGTCCTGATCACAACCACATGGGAGGCTGCAAGCTGGGTGGCAGCACTACTTTCCTCAGCTGAGCGGCCGCACGTCACTGGAGCCTGCGGCGCCGCTGGTAACCAGGGATGCCGTCGGGTCTCTGTGACGTCACACGGCCCCGGTCAGGAAGACGGCGATGCGGCCCGGAGGCTGTGAGCGGCGCTGGATCCCGGTCAGATAAGTTCCTGACACTCGCGCTTCTCCCAGCGTCTCCTCCCCTGTTCGAAACACTCTGCAAAATCCCAAGGGCCTATTCCACGGAACGATTATCGTCCGTTATGGCCGATAATCGGCCCGTGGAATAGGAGGCAAAGATCAGCCGACATTGTTAACACTTATTAACACTTTTTGGAATGGGATATCCACCGAGCTCATACAGGAGTGATATAGTACTCATATACCAGTCTTAAATAAAGCCCAGACCCCTTTTTTCCGGCCGTATTTACTAAGAGAGCAGGTGTAGATTTGTACTATGATGTATGCCTGCGAGCGGCCATATATAAATATGAATGAGGCACAGTAGGAGGGCAATCCTCCTTCCGGCCTTGCTCTTCCTCTCCCCCATCTGCGCCTTCTACCTAGCATACCCCGGAGGCACAAGTTTAATGAATCTCCCCCAGACTGTATGTCTGTAGGAATAAAGACACGGCCTAGTGTTCGGCTTTACTCTCCCATGTGTTCTCCATTGTAGCAGTGAACTATGGGTCATACAGAAGAGATCTGCAGTAAAGTCTAAAGTTAAAGGGGTTGGCCACTTTATAGTAAAACAATTCAGTGAACAGTATTAGTAAGTGTACTCACTGTATATACTGACAGCAGCTCCCTGTGTACTCACTGTATATACTGACAGCAGCTCCCTGTGTACTCACTGTATATACTGACAGCAGCTCCCTGTGTACTCACTGTATATACTGACAGCAGCTCCCTGTGTACCTCATAGAGCCCCCCGTCTCCAGACTGTGCTGCCCTGCTCTGTGGTGAGTCTGTCCATAAGATGGCTAATATGGAGGAGCATGTGACCATGCCCCGCCCCCAAGTGTCCACCACTGAGCCTGTATGTGTCTGTGGAGGTGTGGCATGGTCACATACTCCTCCATGTCTGCCATCTTATGGACAGCCTCACAACAGAGCTGGGCAGCACAGTCTGGAGGGGGGTGGCTGATGTTAGCTCTATGAGGTACACAGGGAGCTGCTGTCAGTATGTAATGTGAATACACTTATTTATACTACACACAAAAAAATTTACTATAAAGTGGCCAACCCCTTTAAGGAGGGCTGCCAAAACAACTCCAAAACAAAAATTTTGTTTTTGAACTTTCCTTTTTTGAAAATAGCTCTTTGGCCAAGTTTACATCAGGAGGCCCGACATCATTCTTTTAACAGAAACTGATAACAACTAATGCCACTAAGAGGCAGCATCTAAATGGTTAAATAGCCGGCAGGGGCAACTACTCTGTGCTGGCTGTTAGCAGCGCTCCCCAGCTCCTGATAGCCGCCAGGTATAAAGAGGGCTCACGCCATGAGTCCTCTCTATACGCCCTAACAATTCATGTCCATATGTCATGGTGCCTTAAGAGGTGAGATATATATAACTTGTAAATGGCATGTTCTCCAGTTTTCTAAGTGTCAGCTTTCCCTGAGCTCAGCATCATAATAGGTGGTGACTAGCTGCTAAAAGCTTTACAATTAACAGGATATTACATAAATAACAGGCATCTGCTTCACTACCGCTCTATAGCAAACCACCAGCATACAGGACACTATAGAGCAATACCAAGTAGTGTAAGCTGTGAATCCAGCAATGGGGTGGGACCTCCTCCTCCCCATAGACTTTTACGGCCAGTGTATCCGGGTCTCTCAGTAATATTAAAACTGACAGTGACAACCAAGTAAAGTAAAAAATAAAATAGTAGGTGGTGACTAGATAGAGCTTTACAATAAACAGGATATTACATAAACAACAGGTATCTGCTTCACTACTGCTCGATAGCAAACCCCCAGGAGCAGCAGCATACAGGACATTATAGAGCAGTACAAAGTAGTGTAAGCTGTAAATCCAGCATTGGGGTGGGACCTCCTCCTCCCCATAGACTTCTACGGCCAGTGTAACCTGGTTTCTCAGTAATACTAAAACTAAAAGTGACAACCAAGTAATATAAAAAAACAAATTTATTCGGCATATGAGAAGATGGCACGTGACCCGTCTGGAGCTGATAGTGTAGGCAGAGTAACTCATAGATTGGCCGCACATCACATGGACACGCATCATCATGGATATGAAGAGTTGCTGTTTTTTGGCGCCTCCCTGCAGGTCATAGTTCTGTCAGATCATCGTTGAAGTATAAGTGTAGGCTGGCTGTATAAGAATCAGAATCCATCTTCAGCTCCTCAAACTCCTGGTCCTCATCCTGTACCCCGTTCTCCTCCAGCGTCTGCTCCATGTTCAGAGGAACCCCGCAGTATTTCCATGTGTAGCTGGCAGCGTGAGCATTGTATGGCAAATATCGGGCCAGGATCTCCCATATAGTCTCCTCGGAGCAGACCTGTAACACCAGCACCATGTTATA
Organism: Dendropsophus ebraccatus; assembly: GCF_027789765.1. Classification (NCBI taxonomy): domain Eukaryota; kingdom Metazoa; phylum Chordata; class Amphibia; order Anura; family Hylidae; genus Dendropsophus; species Dendropsophus ebraccatus. The sequence continues at coordinate 222,517,580 of NC_091454.1, forward strand.
CGCAGAGACCCCTCTATCGCGGAGTGACACCGGGCTCCCATCGCACACTTACCTCTAGGAGTTGCTCTTGAGACGTTAATGTGTTGATGATTCGGATGATCCTGGTTTTAGAAGACAATATGCCGACTTCATAGGAGGAGTCTCGCCACCAGGGGCGGCCAAAATCTGTGTCCCAATCTGAAGAAGGGAAGGAGGGTGGCACGTGGAGGAAACGTCCCTGAGGTGTGTAGTATTTTAGGCAGCCAGTTTGTGGGTCTATGTAGGTCTTAATCTGCGGAGATGGATGCACGTTTTGGGGGATATTTAAAAAATTCTCCAGTCTTCCAGTACTTATAAGCTGCTGTGTGTCCTGCAGGAAGTGGTGTATTCTTTCCAGTCTGACACAGTGCTCTCTGCTGCCACCTCTGTCCATGTCAGGAACTGCCCAGAGCAGCAGCAAATCCACATAGAAAAACTCTCCAGGTCTGGACAGTTCCTGACATGGACAGAGGTGGAAGCAGAGAGCAGGGTGTCAGACTGGAGAGAATACACCACTTCCTGCAGGACATCCAGCAGCTGATAAGTACAGGACGATTTTTAAATAGAAGTAAATTACAAATCTGTTTAACTTTCTGACACAGAAAATCGCCCCGGAGTACCCCTTTAAGAGTAGCAGCCTTTTGTCTTCTCAGCTTTGTGCATCAAGATACTCTCCAGCCACAGTAATGAATGGGGATCTTACTGCATAGAGTTATAATAAATAGACATGCAGTGAGCTCCCCCTTGTGGTGGCACAGGATCATTGTCAGCTGTTAATTTACAGAGGTCTATCTAGACTGAATACAATTGTAACAAGCCCTCAGCTGGGTCAGGGTCTGGCTACTATGCACATTTCAGGTTCTGTAATTAAAAGAGAATGTTCCTGTTGACTAGCTGTATCCTCTCAGGTGCCCAGGCTGGTAGGTGTGTATGATAGTACCAGACAGGTACATATGTTGATGTCACTTACGTCTCCAGTCTTCACATTGAACCAGTGACTGATGTCCTTCCCCGCCGCCTCGATGATCGGCTTCAGTAATATGTCACCTGACAGAACACAAGGCAACAATAAGTATCAATAGAGAAGACGCAAGAGCTGAGAAGCCACTGCCTCACAACATATCCGGCATCAAGGAAAAGTGTGATATGTCAGTGCCGTATAACTGGGGAAGAGGGGGAAGGGAAACAAGATGGCAGGGGAAGGAGAGAAGGGAAGAGGGAGTAAAAATAATTGTGTAGGGATGGTGGGGCAAAAGGTTTAAGGGAGAAAAGAGACAATAGTGGAGAAGAAGAAGAGAGGTGCAAGGATGGTGGGGAGAGGAAGGGAGAGGGGATGGAGGGCGAGAAGAGAGGTGCAAGGATGGTGGGGAGAGGAAGGGAGAGGGGACGGAGGGGGAGAAGAAGAGAGGTGCAAGGATGGTGGGGAGAGGAAGAGAGGGGGAGAAGAAGAGAGGTTCAAGGATGGTGGGGAAAGGAAGGGAGAGGGGATGGAGGGGGAGAAGAAGAGAGGTGCAAGGATGGTGAAGAGAGGGGGAGAAGAAGAGAGGTTCAAGGATGGTGGGGAGAGGGGGAGAAGAAGAGAGGTTCAAGGATGGTGGGGAGAGGAAGAGAGGGGATAGAGGAGAGAGGAAGAGAGGTACAAGGATGGGGGGGGAAGAGAGAGGGGACAGAGGGGGAGAAGAAGAGAGGTGCAAGGATGGGGGGGAGAGAAAGAGAGGGGACAGGGGGAGAAGAAGAGAGGTACAAGAATGGTGGGGAGAGGAAGAGAGAGGGGATAGAGGAGAGAAGAAGAGAGGTGCAAGGATGGTGGGGAGAGAAAGGGAGAGGGGGAGAAGAAGAGAGGTGTAAGGATGGGGGGGAGAGAAAGGGAGAGGGGACGGGGAGAAGAAGAGAGGTACGAGGATGGGGGGGGGAAGAAAGGGAGAGGGGACAGAGGGGGAGAGAAGAAGAGAGGTGTAAGGATGGTGGGGAGAGGGGACGGAGGGGGAGAAGAAGAGAGGTGCAAGGATGGGGGGGGGAGAGAAAGGGAGAGGGGACAGAGGGGGAGAAGAAGAGAGGTACAAGGATGGTGGGGAGAGGGGACAGAGGGGGAGAAGAAGAGAGGTGACAGGGATGGAGGGGGAGAAGAAAAGAGGTGACAGGGACAGAAGGGGAGAAGAAGAGAGGTGACAGGGACAGAGGGGGAGAAAAAGAGGTGACAGGAACGGAGGGGGGAAAAAGAGAGGTGACAGGGGCGGGGGGGAGAAGAAGAGGAGAGGTGACAGGAACAGAGGAGAAGAAGAGAGGTGACAGGGACGGAGGGGGAGAAGAGAGGTGACAGGAACGGAGGGGGAGAAGAAGAGAGGTGACAGGGATGGAGGGGGAGAAGAAGAGAGGTGACAGGGATGGAGGGGGAGAAGAAGAGAGGTGACAGGGATGGAGAAGAAGAGAGGTGACAGGGAGGGGGAGAAGAAGAGAGGTGACAGGGATGGAGGGGGAGAAGAAGAGTGTGGGCAGGTGGATGAGAAGAAGGGGGGAGAACGGGCAGAGAAGAAAGGAAACAGGAAAGGGAGAAGAAGAGAGGTGAGAGGGAGAGAAGAAGAGGGAAGAGGAGAGGGGACAGGGAGGAGAGGAAGAGGAGGGGACAGGAGGAAAGAAGAGAGGGAATGGGGAGAGAGAAGAAGGGACTGGGGGAGAGAAGAAAGGAAACAGGAAGGAGAGAAGAAGAGAGGTGACAGAGAGGAGAAGAAGAGAGGTGACAGGGAGGGAAGGAGAGAAGAAGAGAGGTGATAGAGAAGAAGAGTGGGGACAAGGAGGAGAGGAGAAGGCACAGGGTGTGAGGGGGACACTGTGGGGCAGAGGGTCGGGTGAGGTCTCCGGGTCACCTCGGTGCTCCTTGGCCAGTGGGGTGAGATCGTACACCCGGCCCAGGTAGGACACCCACAGGTCATTGCTGGTGCAGTGCCGGGACACCTCCCGGGGGGTGTAGTACGGAGCTCTGGCCGGACCCATGCTTGGTGCTCAGCTGCGCCTTGGCGTTACCCTGGCAACGCGACGCTCCTATTGACACGCCCAGCATCTCTTACGTCACTTCAGTTAGTAAACCTTGTTTCTACGGTTCTGCGTTCCACCGATCCTCTGACGTAATTTCCTGTTCTGGTATGGCACATCATTTCCTTTCTACGTGCCCCCAGTGCATGCTGGGAGGTGTAGTTTTTCCTGTTTCTGGTCTTCCCATCAGCCTGTGCGCGGGCAGTGTTGTGTAGTCATGGCTGCTGTACTGGAGGAGAATGGCTGCAGCCCTCCAGCTGGGGTGAGTAGTGTATAAGCGGTCAGTGATGGCCTCCTGTCCCTCTCATTGTCATACATTGCCCCCTGTATAATGTCAGAGATCGGGGGCTCCTGTAAGGACTGGACTAATATCCCTGAGTGCACGAGGGTGGAATAGCTGCAGACTTGGCTCTCACCCACCTTCCCTTCACCCCTGAGTGACCCATATTCCTTTGGTGACCAGGGTGAGAGTCTGTTCAGGATCCCAGGAAAGCTGGGTGGTGATCCGTGTAGGGGCGACCTTGTTTCATGCCACCCAACTTTCTTAGATAGCCGAAAGGTAAGTCTATCCAGTATCTACCCAGTGATGGCCGCCTCGTGCCAGTGTGACTGACGTTCAGGGGCCTCAGAAAGATGTGTGACGACCAGTGCGGCCGCCATGACCCTGCTGAATGGCAGACTCGTATACAGCACCGACCTCTCCATCTCCATTCAGCTGATCGGTCCTATCCTCCTGCTTTCCCAGGATCCTGAATGTAAACACATTGTACTCTCCTGTCATAGCGGCACATAGGTTGTCACCCAGCTTTCCCAGGCTCCCAGTCCTTCACGACACGAGGCCCAGGAGCAGAGGAGGAGTTATCCAGCTTTTCCAGTCTCCCGAATGATAATTCTGCCTACTACAGCGACTTTACCGTTCAGGAGTCTGGAGAAGAAGCCGGGGATGTGTCACTGTATACCTAAGCAGCAGAGCCATTCAGGAGTCTGGGAAAGCTAGGTGGTATTGTGAATGCCCAGACACCCAACTTTCCTGACCTTAGTTATGTGATAATATGGTTTATCCTGTGTCATTGAGTAACTTTTAATGCAGAGGTCTGGGAAAGCTGAGTGATGGGATGGGCTCCTGCATCTAGTTACATAAGAGCAGGGGATTGTTTCACTGCATTATGGGGAAGCCATGCCATTCAGGAGCTTGGAAAAGTGTTGTGGCCATACGGACACCATGACACCCAGCTTTCTCAGACTCTGACTGCCTTAGTTATGCCTTCATTCATCTTCTGCTGTCGCTTTATTGAGGCTTGACATTCAGGGGTATGGGAAAGCTGGGTACTTGTCCCAATGATTGCAGCCGTATAGATTGTCCCCTATATTTCCTTTCCTTCTGAATGTCACTGTTACTCATTACAGTAGAGGAACCATTCAGAAGCCTAGAGAAGCTGAGTGGTATCCACCAGGGTAGATGTCATCCATCTTATCTGGCATCTGTTTCATTTAGGAGCCTAGGAAAGCTGGGTAGAAATCTATATGACACCCCCAGAGTTTCCACTGTTAGCTATACATTGGTACGTATACCCCTCACTGTCCAGAGCTGACATTGTGGGGTGCGGGAAAGCTGGGTGGAAGTCAATATAAATGCCATGACCCCTCACTATAAAGCCCTGACATTCTGGGGGCTGGGAAAGCTGTGTGACATGTAAGTGTAATTGATGCCTATGTGTGCTGTGATTGGGTCATGATGGTGTGATGTCCCCCCCAGGACTCGGACGTGGAGGCGGGGGACGGCGCCCGACACAAGCTGGAGTCTCTACTGAACCGGAACATGCGGATTGAGATGACGGACGGCCGCTCGCTCATCGGCTGCTTCCTGTGCACTGACCGGGACTGTAACGTCATCCTGGGCTCCGCACAGGAGTTCCTGCGACCCTCAGGTTGGCCCCTTTAAGACATAGGTGGTGCAGGGCCAAGCTCCGCCCCCACGTATTAACCCTCTCTTTTCCTCCCTGCAGACTCGTTTCCAGTCCGAGAGCCGCGTGTCCTGGGGCTGGCCATGGTTCCCGGTCATCACATTGTGTCCATACAGGTGGAGTTGGAGAGCGTCACCTCCCCCCAGTACCTGTGACCCCTACCCAGCACCCCCCCAACACTTTTCTATGATTAAATTATTTTTACCGCCAGTGAGTTTTGCCGCCATCTTTATTGAGTTGTGGTCATTTATCTCCAGCGCCGGAGGAGGTCACCTGATCAGCCGGAACAGCAGGGATACTGGATATGTCTGAAAAGCTGGGTGACATATATATGATTCTCAGGATTTGGGAAAGCTGGGTGACAATATAATGGTAGCCCATGGGATTCCCAGGAATCGGGAAAGCTGGGTGATAAGAGCTCCTGCAGGAATTGGACTAGTAGTCACCCAGACAATGAGGCTTAAAGGGGAACTCTGCACAAAGCTTGCACATTCAGAGATGACTCCAGGTAACCCCCTCAGGAAGCTGAGACAGAGGAGCTGTTTGCAGGGCGCTTACAGTATAGAGCTGCTTTATCTGTGATTGGACCACTAGATGGCGCAGTGCTCCAACACAATATACACAACCTGTAATGTTGCTGTATAGCTGCAGGTTTCTCTTGTGTGTTTTTGACGCATTATGTCAGATGGTAAAGTGCAGATGCGGGGGCCCCCTCCCTACACCACGCAGGGGCAGACCAGGGGCCCCCTTCCCTACACCACGCAGGGGCAGACAGGGGGCTCCCTCCCTACACCATGCGGGGGCCCCCTACCTACGCCACGCAGGGGCCCCCTACCTACACCACGCAGGGGCAGACACGGGGCCTCCCTCCCTACACACGGGCAAACGCAGGGCCCCCTACCTACAAACAAGCAAACATGGGTCCCACTCCTTACATACATGTGGAGCCCGCTGTGTCACATGGCTTCATACATACATGAGCTCCTTACAGACACATTTCTTACTCTGTTCAGAAAGTCTTCAGACCATTTTTTCCCATTATGTTCGGCCCTGTATTATAGTGAGGCCCCATTGGCCGTGATTCCACCTGGATTTGGGGATGTTCGGGCATTCTTCTCTGCAGATCCTCTCCCCTCTGTCAGGTTGGATGAGGGCTGGTGGTGGACGCCATTGTCAGCTCTCCAGAGATGTTCCATAAGTTTCAGGATTCTGGCCGCACCAGGACGTTCACACAGTTGTCCCTAAGTCGCTCCTGCGTGGTCCTGGCTGTGTGCTCGGAGTCATTGTCTTGTTGGGAGGAGAAGCCTTAGCCCAGTCTGAGGCCCAGAGCGCTCTGGATCAGCATTTCATAGAATATCAAAGAAACAAAACCCCCACCAGATCTATAATATTTAATACACTGCCCTTCTAGTAGTCCTGTACATTGCCCAGATACTGTCATGGAGACCCATATATATATATAATATATATATATATATATATACACACACACACACACTAAATAATGCCGCCACCACACCGTACTTACACTGTTACCTCCTGACAACTGGAGCTGTTATTTTATAATCAGCACAGGTTAGGGTTTAGGTGTAGATACAGGTGAGGGTGCAGGGTGGGTACTGGTTAGAGTTTAGGTGTAGGTACAGTTTATGGTAGGTACAGGTTAGGGTGTAGGATACAGGTTAGGCTTTAGGTATAGGTTAGGGTAGGTACAGCTGTGGGTGCAGGTTAGGGTGCAGGGTAGGTACAGGTTAGGGTGCAGGGTAGGTGCAGCTTAGGGTGCAGGGTAGGTACAGCTTAGGGTGCAGGGTAGGTGCAGCTTAGGGTGCAGGGTAGGTACAGGTTAGGGTGCAGGGTAGGTGCAGCTTAGGGTGCAGGGTAGGTACAGCTTAGGGTGCAGGGTAGGTACAGGTTAGGGTGCAGGGTAGGTACAGGTTAGGGTGCAGGGTAGGTGCAGCTTAGGGTGCAGGGTAGGTACAGGTTAGGGTGCAGGGTAGGTACAGGTTAGGGTGCAGGGTAGGTACAGCTTAGGGTGCAGGGTAGGTACAGCTTAGGGTGCAGGGTAGGTGCAGCTTAGGGTGCAGGGTAGGTACAGCTTAGGGTGCAGGGTGGGTACAGGTTAGGGTGCAGGGTAGGTACAGGTTAGGGTGTAGGGTAGGTACAGCTTAGGGTGCAGGGTGGGTACAGGGTAGGGTGGGTACAGCGTAGGGTGTACGGTAGGTACAGCGTAGGGTGCAGGGTAGGTACAGGTTAGGGTGTAGGGTGGGTGCAGCTTAGGGTGCAGGGTGGGTGCAGCTTAGGGTGCAGGGTAGGTACAGCTTAGGGTGCAGGGTAGGTACAGCTTAGGGTGTAGGGTAGGTACAGCTTAGGGTGCAGGGTGGGTGCAGCTTAGGGTGTAGGGTAGGTGCAGCTTAGGGTGTAGGGTAGGTACAGCTTAGGGTGCAGGGTGGGTACAGGTTAGGGTGCAGGGTGGGTACAGGTTAGGGTGCAGGGTAGGTACAGGGTAGGGTGGGTGCAGGGTAGGTACAGCTTAGGGTGTAGGGTAGGTACAGCTTAGGGTGCAGGGTAGGTACAGCTTAGGGTGCAGGGTAGGCAGCATATCACCTGAAGATGCAGTTAATGTCATAAAACGAGAACAGTGATTTATTCACTATATGGCAGTAGTACATGATTCACATTGGATGATAAGGACATTATACGAGTCACATAACACAATATGGAATGGATGAGCCCGGCCTGACTACAATACACAATAGTTGGATTCTCCTTGTTGCCATAGCAACCAATCACAGCTCAGCTTCCATTTCTCAAATTGCTCTGGTGAAGTGAAAGCTGAGCTGTGATTGGTTGCTATGGATAATGAAAGCTGAGCTGTAATTGGTTGCTATGGATAATGAAAGCTGAGCTGTAATTGGTTGGTATGGGCAACACAAAGACTCTTCCTATAGGACAACACCATCATTCTCCCCCAATGTCTGTAAAGTTAGCGCAACACCGTCATCTTAGACGCAATGCGTTGCGCCCAATAAGGGTAAATGGGGTCGCAATGGTGGTTGCAAAAAATGCAGTGAAAATCAGAATGCAAGCTATTTAACACGATTCCTGAGTTTATATCAAAATCCCCTCCCCCCCCCCCCAAAAGTAATGTAGACATGGGAACCTCCCCCCCCCCCCCTGTGTAATAGAACCATAAGTCCCAGCAAACAGTGGCAGCCATTTTCTACAATATATGGGATGCCTATAGGGTCACGTCCTTGAGGTCGTTCTTATACACACGGGAGGTGTTACAGTCCTCATGGGCTCACACCCAGGCCTTGCCATCTTTGGGGGGCTCCTTTGCCGGGCGTCTTTGGGGCGGCGTTCCCTGGTACATGGCACGGCTGTAGGGCAAGAAGCAGGAGCTGAGCTGGAAGCATCGTACGATCCGGGCATAGCCGGCCAGGCCAAGGATCAGGAAGGGTAAAACCAGCAGGACCCCGAAGACCAGCAGCGTCACGCAGGCCGCCGGGGTCAGCTGTGCCGGGCACAGCGTCTCCTTGGGTTTACGGAACTGTAAATGGAGAGAAAGGAAAGGGTTAATAATGTAAAGAGGGAGGTGATGGCGGAGAGCCGGGGAATGTGGAATGTATGAGGGAGGATCAGCCCCTATACACTAGAATCATATACACAAGGTATATACACCCCAGCTGATAACATAACTAAGGCTAGCTTCACATCTGCTTTATGTTCTGCTGAAAAACAAAAATATTGATGCACTGGATCTGGTGGCCAATGGGTGTCAATAGCGATCAACAGACCCTGGCCGATAATGGTTTCGTGAAATAGGGCCTTAAGTCAGACCATAAATAAACTAATAACACAGACAATTGTACTATTTGTGACTTTTATTGAGCACATTGTGTAAACACCCACAGAGCAGGGAGAAAGAAGTAAATGAACCACTTGTTAAAGGTAGGGATGGTCCGAACCGAGTTCGGTTCGGGTTCATACGAACCCGAACTCTCGGTAATGATTCCCTCTGTCTGTCCGCTCCGTGCAGCGGGCGGATCCAGCGGGAGGACCGCCTGGAAAACTGCGATACAGGCATAGCCATAGGCTGTATCCCAGTCTTCCAGGCGGTCCTACCGCTGTATCTGCCCGCTCCACGGAGCGGGCAGACAGCGGGAATCTGATGCCCAGCGTTCGGAGGGTTCAGACCATCCCTAGTTAAAGGGGTACTCCGGCGGGGGGGCTTTTTTCGATCTGGCCAGGGAGGAGGTGGCTAAGGGCAACGATGTCCACTCACCTCCCCGGTTCCAGTGTTGGGTCCCGTATCGTGGCACTCCGGTCCCCACTGCCCGGCCGCTTCCTGGTCTCTGACGCGGGCTTGAGACGTGACGTTTCAAGACGTCACGTCTCAAGCCCGCGTCAGAGACCAGGAAGCGTCCGGGAAGCGGGGACCGGAGCTCTGCGATACGGGACCCAACACTGGAACTGGGGAGGTGAGTGGACGTCGTTGCCCTCAGCCACCTCCTAGCCGGCCAGATCGGAAAAAAAAGCCCCCTCGCTTTCATGATAAATCTGGACCTAGATGTCTCAGCAGGGCCTGCCGGGCCAATCACTGGCCGATATAAGGAGCAGCAATCAGCGCTTTGGGGCACCAGGGAAGGCGCGCGCACACACACACACACACACACACCATATTAAAACAATCATATCAAATTTTATTAGCAATCAATACTTTTTATCTAAGCCTATCATGTGAGATACTACCTGATGGATCATTTTAGGCTGATTCTGTTTGTGTATCTAAGCCTATCATGTGAGATACTACCTGATGGATCATTTTAGGCTGATTCTGTTTGTGTATCTAAGGCTATCATGTGCGATACTACGCTGCTCATTTGGCCTAAGCCTATAGTGTGTGATACTGTCTAATAATGTCTGATAATCACTGATCACTGCTTTGCCAATGTATCTAAGCCTGTGGAGTGTGATACTGTCTGTTAGGCACTTGTATTTTGTGATACTGCTGGCTGAGATGCTGTATCTAACTCTTTCCTGTCTATTAGGTTGCTATATCTAAGTCCATCCTGTGTGATACGGCCTGCTGAACTTGTGTATATGAGCTACACTGTATACGATAACTCCTGGAGGTATAACAACAGCACTCAGTGCCAGTCTGCTGCATGGAAAGCTATAGACTATATGCTGGTACCCGATGCCAGTCTTCTGCATGGAAAGCTATAATCTAAATGCTGGATCTCAATGCCAGTCTGCAGCATGGAAAGCTATAGACTTAATGTTGACACTCAATGCCAGTCTGCTGCCTGGAAAGCTATACATTAAATGTTGACACTCAATGCCAGTCTGCTCCAAAAAAAGCTATAATCTAACTGCTGTCACTCAATGCCAGTCTGCTGCATGAAAAGCTATAGACTAAATGTTGGCACTCAATGACAATCTAAATGCTGACGCTCAATTCCATTCTGCTGCCTGGAAAGCTATAGACTATATGCTGGCACTCAGTGGCAGTAAATATATCAATAGAACAGCGCACCTAGTGGACTTAAGTGTCATAACTCCCAGCATGTGGTCCAAAGTGCCAGTCCTGGGATACAGCGGCACCATCTATAGAGACCGGGCCGAGTCTACGGGGTCACCACTTCTTAGGCAGCTTTTATGTAAACCATTGTCCTCCAACTGTGGTAGAACTACAAGTCTCAGCGTATCTGGGTATCTCACAGCTCATTAGTGTCACCATCCATCAGGTCGGAGGGAAAGATCAAATATCACAGAAAAGGAAGGAAACTCACTGACCCGCGGGTGGCACAGGAACCCATAGAGAAGCATGGCGGCCGATGGCACCAGGGCACCTCCACACATCACGATGAATATCCCCAGGTTGGCGGCTCCCACCAGCAGGTTGTGAGCGGTGATCAGCACGGCACAGGCCCAGCAGTCCAGGGGTTCCCGGGGCACTGGGGGTGCAGGGGTATACGGCGGGGGCAGAGTGGTGGTATCTTCACCCATCACGTCTGAGCGGGGCATGGACCTCTCTTTGTGTGTTCTCCTAATCTCCTAACAAGTCCTTATTACCAGCAGACCCCCCTCCCCATCTTGTCTCATCTCCACCCCCCTTATCTAGGAATGCAGCAGCTTCACTCCCCTAATACTCTGTATAACGTCTCAGGAATGTCAGGACTGTGCAGCCCCCAACTGAGTGCAAGCTCTGCGGCCCAGCCCCGAGGCACCGGACCAGTACCACTCCAATACCCTCCATAGAAACACCTAGAACTCATCGCTGATGGACACCTCTATCCCCTTATGATTATAGCAGGTGTTGTGGCATTGAAGCCCACCTATGGGTACAGGCCCCCTCCTATAGTAGTGACATCACAGGTGCCCATATACAGGGGGGCAGCACAGGGCATATCAATACATCCTGAAGGCAGCGAGCACCATAGTGTTATTGTCAGGTTGGCGTGGTTTGTGGGTTCACCTGTAGTGGGCGCACTCCTCCCCGCCGTACCTTTACATATCCATAAGGAATGCTGGGAGTCAGGATCATGGAGGGGGCATCAGGTTATAGTGACCCTAAGAGCATATAATAATGATGAATGGAGAGGTGGGGGAGGGGAGGAGTGACAGGTACCAGAGACCCCCGAGGTGATGGAGAACAGACGCCTAGAGGACCATGACCTGTGACCACCCCCAGGGGTGTAGAATAGAGAGGGGACTGGTACCGAGACTGCCCAGCGGGGGAATAAGTCCTCACCCTGAGAGACAAAGCCGCCGGCCTGCAGATGGGATTCCTAGTAATGGCGAATGAGAGTAAAGCAGTATGAAAATATATATATATACACCTCAGGCATATGACAGAACAGATATACACTCAGTGACAAAAATATCGCACCAGGAGGAGTTGTTGGAATTGAATGAAACTGTACCAGCAGGGGGCAGTGTGTCCTCCACATCATCACACCAGCAGGGGGCAGTGTGTCCTCCACATCATCACACCAGCAGGGGGCAGTGTGTCCTCCACATCATCACACCAGCAGGGGGCAGTGTGTCCTCCACATCATCACACCAGCAGGGGGCAGTGTGTCCTCCACATCATCACACCAGCAGGGGGCAGTGTGTCCTCCACATCATCACACCAGCAGGGGGTAGTGTATCCTCCACATCATCACACCAGCAGGGGGCAGTGTGTCCTCCACATCATCACACTAGCAGGGGGTAGTGTATCCTCCGCATCCTCCTCTCCACGCTCCGCTCTATCGGCCTCAAGGACTCTGCTCTTTCCTGGTTCTCCTCCTATCTCTCCGACCGCTCCTTTAGTGTATCACTTTCTGGCTCCACGTCATCTTCTCTCCCCCTTACAGTTGGGGTTCCTCAGGGATCAGTCCTGGGCCCTCTCCTTTTCTCACTTTACACTTTACCCATCGGACAAATCATCAGCAAGTTTGGTTTTCAGTACCATCTCTATGCTGATGATACCCAGCTATATACCATCTCTATTCTGATGATACCCAGCTATATACCATCTCTATGCTGATGATACCCAGCTATATACCATCTCTATGCTGATGATACCCAGCTGTATACCTCCTCCCGTGATATCACCCAGCTGTATACCTCCTCCCGTGATATCACCCAGCTATATACCATCTCTATGCTGATGATACCCAGCTATATACCTCCTCCCGTGATATCACCCCCGCACTTCTACAGAACACCAGTAACTGTCTGTCTGCCGTCTCTAACGCTATGTCCTCCCTATTCCTAAAACTAAATCTTGCTAAGACTGAGCTTCTTGTCTTCCCTCCCTCTGCTAACCACCCCCCACCTGACATTTCCATCTCTGTCTGTGGTGCGACCATAACCCCTACACAACAAGCCCGCTGCCTTGGGGTTATGTTTGACTCGGATCTGTCCTTCACTCCTCACATTAAATCTCTTTCACGTTCCTGTAATCTGCATCTAAAAAACATCTCTAAAATCCGTCCCTTCCTTCCTGTCGAATCTGCTAAAACTCTCATTGTCGCTCTTATTCATTCCCGTCTAGACTACTGCAATTCCTTACTAATCGGCCTTCCCTCCTCTAAACTCTCCTCTCTCCAGTCCATTCTCAATACAGCGGCCAGGCTCATCTCCCTGTCCAGCCGCTATACTGATGCCTCCCCCCTGTGCCAGTCACTACACTGGCTCCCTGTTAAACACAGGATACAATATAAAGTCCTCCTGCTCACCCATAAAGCTCTCCACAGTGCTGCACCTCCGTATATCTCCTCCCTCATCTCTGTCTACCGTCCTACCTGTGCCTTACACTCCTCTAATGACTTACGACTAACATCCACCTTGATCCGCACCTCTCACTCCCGTCTCCAGGACGTCACCCGAGCTGCACCAGTTCTATGGAATACATTACCCAAGACTGTCAGACTCACCCCCAATACCCAAAGCTTCAAACGTGCCCTCAAAACACATCTGTTCAAACAGGCTTACCAGGTTCCCTAATTTTGACTCAACCCTCAACCCCCCCTCCACACACACACACACACACACCTCCACCACGCACACAGACACATACATACACGCACACACACACACCTCCACACACACACACACACACACACACATACACACACCTCCACCACACACGCGAACACCTACACAGACACATACATACATACATACATGCACACACACCAAGCATTTAAGCACTTAGACCTGTGCATGCAGGCATTGGCTGGTGACAGGCTCACCCCCCCCTTACCCGCACTGCCTTATTCATAAAGATGGCTGGACCATAAGAACAACGATGCACTTTGCCCCTCTGCCATTTTGTCTCGCACCCCCTCCTGATAGTCTGTAAGCTCATGCATGCGAGCAGGGACCTCACTCCTCATGTATGGATAATTATATGTATCTCTGTAATGTCGATTTTTTTTTTTTTTTTTTTGTCTATGTATGTACCTCCAGAATTGTAAAGTGCTGCGGAATCTGTTGGCGCTATATAAATAAAAATTATTATTATTATTATTATTATCATCACACCAGCAGGGGGCAGTGTCCCCCCCACATCATCACACCAGCAGGGGGCAGTGTGTCCCCCGCATTATCACACCAGCCGGGGCTAGTGTATCCTCCACATCATCACACCAGCAGGGGGCAGTGTGTCCCCCACATTATCACACTAGCAGGGGGTAGTGTATCCTCCACATCATCACACCAGCACGCGGCAGTGTGTCCTCCCCACATCATTACACCAGCTAGGGGTATTGTGTCTTCCATACATCATCATAACAGCTGGGGGCAGTTTATCCTTCACACATCATCACACTAACAGGGGGCTGTGTGTCCTCCACATCATTACAAAAGTATGGGGCAGTGTGTCCTCCTTGCATCATCACACTAGCAGGGGGAAATGTGTCCTTCCTACATCATCATACCATCAGGGGACAGTGTGTCCTCCACACATCATCATACCAGCAGGGGACAGTGTGTCCTCCACACATCATCACACCAGCAGGGGGGCAGTGTGTCCTCCACACATCATCACACCAGCAGGGGGCAGTGTGTCCCCCACATTATCACACTAGCAGGGGGCAGTGTGTCCCCCACATTATCACACTAGCAGGGGGTAGTGTATCCTCCACATCATCACACCAGCACAGGGCAGTGTGTCCTCCCCACATCATTACACCAGCTAGGGGTATTGTGTTTTCCATTCATCATCATAACAGCTGGGGGCAGTACTGTATATCCTTCACACATCATCACACTAACAGGGGGCTGTGTGTCCTCCACATCATTACAAAAGCAGGGGGCAGTGTGTCCTGCTTGCATCATCACACCAGCAACGAGAAGTGTGTCCCCCACATCATCACGCCAGCAGGGGGCAGTGTGTCCCCCACATTATCACACTACCAGGGGGTAGTATATCCTCCACATCATCATACCAGCACAGGGCAGTGTATCCTCCACATCATCACACCAGCACGGGGCATTGTGTCCTCCCCATATCATCACACCAGCTAGGGGTATTGTGTCTTTAATACATCATCATAACAGCTGGGGGCAGTATATCCTTCACACATCATCACACTAACAGGGGGCTGTGTGTCCTCCACATCATTACAAAATCAGGGGGCTGTGTGTCCTCCTTGCATCATCACACCAGCAGAGGACAGTGTTTCCTCCACAGATCATCACACCAGCAGGGGGCAGTGTGTCCTCCCCACATAATCACACTAGCAGGGGGCAATGTGTCCTTTCCACATCATCATATCAGCAGGGGACAGTGTGTCCTCCACACCATCACACCAGCAGGGGGGAATGTGTCCTTCACAACAGCAGGGGGCAGTGTGTCCTTCCAAAGATCCTGGTAAGGGTCCACAACAGCTGGGTGCAGTGTATCCTCCACACATGATCACACTAACAGGGGGCAATGTGTCCTCTACACCATTACAAAAGCAGGGGCTGTGTGTCCTCCTTGCATCATCACACCAGCAGGGGGCAGTGCATCCTCCCCACATCATCATCACACCAGCAGAGGATAGTGTTTCCTCCACACATCACCCCGGCAGGCGGCAGTGTGTCCTCCACACAACATCCCACCAGCAGGGGGCAGTGTGTCTTCCCCACATCATCACACCAGCAGGGGGAGAATGTATCCTTCCCAACAGCAAGGGGCAGTGTGTCCTACCTAAGATCCTGGTAACGGTCCAAGCAGAGACATGGGGTATAAGAGAGGGGCTACCTAGGTCTGGAGTTGGTGTGAGCAGAGTCAGGGGTGTAAAGGAGGGCCTGCCTATGTTTGGAGATGGAGCTGGCAGAGACAGGGGTGTAATGGTGGGGCCACCTGTGCCTGGATGGTGGAAAACTATGGTGCTGCTCATGGTTGTTAGTGGATTACATGATCCTCTGTACTGGTGCCTGGGCCGACTGAAGCCTGTTCACCATGTGAGCCCTCATGTAGCCACTACTCCCAATGTCTCCTAGCAGCCTAGATGGTGGGAAGTCTACCAAAACAACCATGCTGCTTCTCTCTAGTGATGTCTCCTCTCATATCTGTCACCTCGACAACATGTCTTCTAGTTAGAAAGGACGTGTCCATGGACGTTATAGGAGAACAGGTTTTGCAGCTCCTTACTTTGCAGTCTCAGAGGGCAGTGAACTCCTTATCATGATGTAGCTGAGATTTGGGGGAGGGTGTGGGAATATTACTTCCAGATGTCATCCTAGTGTTGGAGGACTTGTAGTTTTCTCACAGTTTTCCTTAGTTCTAGTGTTGAGCGGACTTGAGGAAACTGTCCGGGTTTGGCAACATCTCTAAATCTGAAAGTTCGGCATTTGATTCCCGGTGTCTGTAGAAGTTGGATGGCGCCCTACGGAGTCCTGGGAGACATGGATACAACTTATGGCAACTAGGGTGACAACTAACTTCTAGAGATGATCTAACATCGGGAAATCCTAGGTTCGATCGAACTCGAACCTTCTTGAACCTTCCGCATTTGATTCCTGATGCCGTCCCGGTCCGTGGGGAAGGTGAACCTGGCCGAGTACTGCCTGGAAAACAGGGATACAGCCTAGATAATAGGTACTCGGGCAGTCTCCACCGTCCCCACGGAAAAGGAAGGCATCGGGAATCAAATGCGGAAAGTTCGAGTTCAATCGAACCTAAGATTCCAGATGTTCGATCATCTCTACTAACTTCTCCAGATTCTGGGAATCAAATGCTGACTGTTCAGGTTCTGAGAAGTTGCCAAAACCGGACAATTTTCTCAAGTCTGCTTAACACTACTTAGTACCTCTAGCTGAAGGCTGTAGATCACCACCAGTGGTATATATCATTGGTTCTACTGTTATTTGGGTAGTTGACGCCTGTGTCTCTTGGTGGCTCTAAGGGTTTGGTCATCGTTTGAGGTTGGGTGATAGCCCTGATACAAGAAATCTGCACCTATCTGCAGTGGCTCGAAGCTCCATCCAGCGGGGATTTCAGGCTCCCTGTATTCAAATAACGCAAGGTCCAACCCTTTACGACCGGTTAGTTATGACCTATCCCACCGATATTGTAGACAGGGCATAACTTGTCCCCATAGTAAATCTCTTGTAAGTTTATAATAGGATGAAATGTATTGAATCCCTTACTCAGAGTTATTTGAGATGATTAGGACCTCATCTACGGAGTGGAAGAAGGCCAAGGGTTTCATGGAGCAGGAGATGCCCGAAAGTCATTTCCCAGTTTTGCCATGAATACGCTTGTCGTTTTGCGGTGCCATCTTGGTGCCCATGGTTGTTCCAGTACATTGGAGATTTGCTTCTTTGCCAAAAGAAAAGTAATTGTGGGCAAGTATAAATTTGTTACCCCTGAACTACTCCTGGCAGTCAGTCCATCTTTGTGTAGGACGTTGAAATACAAGATTCACGGTGGAGAGGACGGCACTAGAGATGAGCGCAACTTGAACATGCGAGTCTGATCGTGCCGCATTTGATAACTTGTGGCTAAAGAAGTTGGATGCAGCCCTAGGGAGTCCTGGAAAACATGGATACGGCCATATGCCAAAGGCTGTCTTCATGTTTTCACAGACTCCCTAGGGCTGCATCCAACTTTTCCAGCCACTGGTAATCAAATGCTGTTTGAGTTACGTTCATCTCTAGGTGGCGCCATTGAGTAGGGGATGTATGGTAAATATTTTGTTCAGTAGATAGGCGTGTCCTTAATATATGGTCTTATGTTCCTTACCAATGGTTTCAGGAAACCTTTATATTTTTAAAGCGCTCGGTGTGACATCACTGCTATACTTTCTTTAGCCATTAAACGGCATCTTATCTGCGAGACTGCTGCTGCTCTGCTTCTTTCCAGCCCCAATAGGATATGCAAAGCAGCTCTCTAATGCCACCTTTTGGAAGTAGCTTTCCCGTCCAGATAGGTGAGAGTTGCTTTGCATATCCATCTTCCCTACCTACATCTTTATGTTGCTCTACTCAAGGAAAGTCAGGGTTTCACTGCAACTATATAAGGAGCGAGCATGCTGGTCCGAGCTTGGTACTCGATCGAGTATTAGGGTACTCGATGGAACTTGATACTCGGAGGAGCATCTCGCGATACTCAAGAAAATCTCATCATCCGTTTCCTGTCAGTTTGGGCGCTATTTCTCAGCCAATAAACATGCAGGAGATTCTTTGGTACGTCCTGCGATGATGTGGGACCCATACATGTCGATAGCAGTGATTGGTTGGCCAGATCAGATGACCCTGCCATATAAAACTCGGCGCCGGCAGTGCTCGCTTCAGACGCATGCTGTGAGAGATCAGGGACAGAGCTGCTGCTGGTCAGGGAGAGTGTCAGTGTAGGATATAGCGTCCCAGTAGGCAGGGTATATACTAGCAATACAAACACACAGACCTTTTCAGGGCTAAAAGGCTTTTATTAATAGTATTACTACAGACTGCTGGCTGGGAGTTGCAGTGCTGCTACCGCGATTTAACCAGCACACTGTGGTGACCGGCTGCTGGCAGAAAGGGGGCATTAGGTGTTACATACACACCCCTAAGAAGTGCTCAGTGTACTCTTTTTTTATTTTGGGGCTGGTGGTCCTGCTGTACTAAATTGTATTGCTGGGATTTGTAGTACACCTGCATAGAACTTCACTGCTCATTGGACGGGGGTGTCAGAGAGTGTGTCTAGGTCCAGTCACTACCAGACTGTACCGTACAGCCCCCCCAAAACTAGTGTGTACTTCACTGTATTGCTGGGATTTGTAGTACACCTGCATAGAACTTCAATAGAATGTTAACCCAACTGCTACAGTCAAATTGAAAATCGAAAGGGTGCTGGGGGTAGAAGGCTACTTGTTGGCTACTGCTGGGCATCCATGTTGACTACTGCTGTGCCTGCCCTTACATTCCTTGTCTTGTCCATTTCAAACCATATTATCTGTGGATGTCATCTTATCTTACGGGTGTCCTATGCCATTCTTTCACCAGAACCTTCTACCTTTTTGTCAGTCTTGTAGCCGTTTTGAAGGCAGGATTGACCAGGCCTTTTACCAGTAGCTTCTTTCCTTCCTTGGATGTAGTAGCCTTTTTGAAGGCAGGATTGACCAGGTCTTTTTAATACACAGGCTACCGCACGTGCCGTCTCTTAGAGACTCTTTAAAGGATTGAAAGTGTATTCGTTCAAATTCCGGGGCCTCTTAAGAAGACTGTATTGTTTGCTGTGTCCTCACTGCCATGCTCGGACGTCACACTACGTCTGCCGAGGAGCGGGACTGGTTACCGGGGGCCAGCCAATCGCGCCCTCGCCAACCAGCCAGCTGTTTTATTTTTTTGGTCTAGCCGTGGCCTCACCACCCCCGGTCGAGAGGCATCAGGTGTACCCTTGATGGTGACTGACAGCTGGCCTAGCCAGTTAGCTGTCAGCACCAGGGTTTGTGTCCACTAAATATCCCAGCCCCTGGACTCACTCCAATTTTTGGGTGGGCTCACTTGCTTCCTCACTCACTTTTAATGGTTCCCTGTGTTCTCACTGCCATGCTGTATCAGGCTGAGTTTTTGGGTGGTCCATATGCCTACCTCTGTTTTAACCAGGCTGTTGCACAGAATTAAGCATAATGATGCCATTAGGCAGCCTCAGAGTCATGCATACATGCTGCCCCTGCTGTTTCCTGTCCATTTGCGTGGTGTTTCCATCATTTTCTGAGGGTGACAGATTTTCACACGACCTTCTCCCTACCGAACTTGGGTCCCCTGCAAAAATGCTTGAGTCTCCCATTGACTTCAATGGGGTTCATTTCTCGAAACGAGCACTCAAGTATCGGCAGATATTCGTCTCGAGTAACGAGCACCCGAGCATTTTAGTACTCGCTTATCACTAATAAGGAGCAGTATTATAGTAGTTATATTCTTGTATATAGGGGGCAGTATTATAGTAGTTATATTCCTGTATATAGGAGCAGTATTATAGTAGTTATATTCCTGTATATAGGGGCAGTATTATAGTAGTTATATTTCTGTATATAGGAGCAGTATTATAGTAGTTATATTCCTGTATATAGGGAGCAGTATTATAGTAGTTATATTCTTGTATATAGGAGCAGTATTATAGTAGTTATATTCCTGTATATAGGAGCAGTATTATAGTAGTTATATTCCTGTATATAGGGAGCAGTATTATAGTAGTTATGGTTCAGGTAAGAAAAAGAGTGCTGCACCTCACACCCATGGCTGACACCAATACCTCTCGGCTGCATAAAAAACATCAGAATTCTGTGTATGAATTGATCAAGCCACACTGCCCCATGCACCTCGTGCAGGTATCTGATACACATGGGTCCCTACACTAAGTCCACACTGTGCCGGTCAGTGACCACCACCCCCGCAGGCGTGCACAGTCAGGGAAGGGAGGCCATGGAACGGCCCTGCAACCCGTATGCCACAGGACCAGACCCAAAAATGCCACACCAAAACCCAGCCAGCACCGCCGGCGGAGGAAGCTGCCCCCAAACAGCACAAGTCTGGATAAGGTATTGCACTCACCATAGCTATCACAGATAGAATGGGACAGACAGGAGGGAATAAAACCATGAGCACTCAGGTGTATCCTGCTAATTGCGGTCATGTGGGTCTTACCAAAAGGAGTGCAAAACACGGAGAAAAGAGAGAAACAAAATACGGTTCAGGTAAGAAAAAGAGTGCTGCACCTCACACCCATGGCTGACACCAATACCTCTC
Organism: Dendropsophus ebraccatus; assembly: GCF_027789765.1. Classification (NCBI taxonomy): domain Eukaryota; kingdom Metazoa; phylum Chordata; class Amphibia; order Anura; family Hylidae; genus Dendropsophus; species Dendropsophus ebraccatus. The sequence continues at coordinate 222,538,312 of NC_091454.1, forward strand.
GGCTGCATAAAAAACATCAGAATTCTGTATGTGAATTGACCAAGCCACACTGCCCCATGCACCTCGTGCAGGTATCTGATACACATGGGTCCCTACACTAAGTCCACACTGTGCCGGTCAGTGACCACCACCCCCGCAGGCGTGCACAGTCAGGGAAGGGAGGCCATGGAACGGCCCTGCAACCCCCATGCCACAAGACCAGACCCAAAAATTAGTATTAGTATTAGTATTAGTATTATAGTAGTTATATTCCTGTATATAGGAGCAGTATTATAGTAGTTATATTCTTGTATATAGGAGCAGTATTATAGTAGTTATATCCCTGTATATAGGAGCAGTATTATAGTAGTTATATTCTTGTATATAGGAGCAGTATTGTAGTAGTTATATTCCTGTATATAGGGAGCAGTATTATAGTAGTTATATTCTTGTATATAGGAGCAGTATTATAGTAGTTATATCCCTGTATATAGTAGCAGTATTATAGTAGTTATATTCTTGTATATAGGAGCAGTATTGTAGTAGTTATATTCCTGTATATAGGGAGCAGTATTATAGTAGTTATATTCTTGTATATAGGAGCAGTATTATAGTAGTTATATTCTTGTATATAGGGGCAGTATTATAGTAGTTATGTAGAGGGAGAGTAAATATATCCAGCACTCACCGATAGCTTAGTCGTAGGCTTGCTTCTTTATTTCACATAACAGTGCAGGCAGGGGGGAGGAGGGTGCGTGGCGTGTCTCTAATGGCGACGGCCGTTTCTGGCCTCTCGGGCCTGTCGTCTAGCCAGGAGCATGCGCCGTGTAACAAGGGGGAGTGTAAAATAGACACAGGTAGCACACGTGATGAGTGATACTAAAACATCTCAAAGCAGTAAAAAAGTTACAAAAACACTGTAAGATCGTTTCTTTCGTTAAGGCCAAGTGGGCCCGTGGCTTCCAGACCAGCGATCCATAAAGATTCTCTTCTTAATAGAGTTTGGTGCTGGTCTGTGCCATTACCTTTGGGGTTAACCCTTTCCAGACCTAAAAACTTTAAGCACTTGGTATCGCCCCCGTGCTCTTTGCGAATGTGATCTATCAGGCGCGGCACCCCTTTCCCTGTGCGAACAGAGTATACATGCTCTTTATATCTGTTCCAAAGGGGCCGTTTCGTTTTGCCTATATAGAATTTTTTGCATGGGCATATCAGGGCATATACCGTGTATGTGGTTCTGCAGGTAATAAAATGTAGCAATCTTTTCCCCCCAGATGAACATATGCCGTACTGAGCATTTGTGAGCAGTAATTACATTGGCCGCATTTATGGTTTCCTTCCGGAAGGGATGAATTTAGCCAATGCGTTTTTTTCCTTTTATCTAGGTCTGAATTGGTGCTGAGCATATCCCCTATCGTTCTGTTTTTTCTATGTGTAATACATGGTTTGCGGCTGGCTATCTCACATAGGTCGGGGTCGCTTTCTAGAAGGAATCAGTGGCGATTTATAGCTTGTCTGATGGTGTCGTTTAGCGGCGAATTCTGGAATACGAACATGAATCTTTTTTCTACAGCTTGTCTGTGGATGGGAGGATCTAAGAGCTTTACCCTATCTTGACTAGCGGCACGATTGTAGGCATTCTGTATTATACCTTTAGGGCAGGGCCGCTTTAACCAGAGGGCACATGGTGCACGTGCATCGGGCCCACTGGTTAAAGGGGCCTCCCCCGAGCAGGCCGGCCGTTGCTATGTGCGACCAATGCGGTCGCACAGGGCTCCGGCCACCAGCCTGTCAGGGGGGAGCGCCATGGATGGGTAATCTACTTACCCCTCCATGGCGCCCCCTGCAGGGCCCCCCCGTCCGCCGCTTCCCCCGTCCGCTGCTGCTGTGGCGCTTCAGCGCTGCAGCAGCAGCGACACTGACAGAGAGAGAGCCATTGGCTCCCTCCCTGTCAGTCACTCTTGTGGCCGCACTTCCTGCGGTCACAAGAGGCCGCACTCTCCCTCTAGCGCCCGACGTCACTGGAGCGTCGGCGCGAGGGTAAGGGGAGCGCAGCCTCTTGTGACTGCAGGAAGTGTGGCCACAAGAGGGAAGAGAAGAGGAACGCGTGGACCTAGGTGAGTAAGTGTTTGTTTTTTTCAATGTTATATAGCAGCTATATACTATTGGGGAGCACAGGGGGCTATATACTATGGGGGAGAACAGGGGGCTATATACTATGGGGGAGCACAGGGGGCTATATACTATGGGGGAGCACAGGGGAGCTATATACTATGGGGGAGCACAGGGGGCTATATACAATGGGGGAGCACAGGGGAGCTATATACTATGGGGGAGCACAGGGGAGCTATATACTATGGGGGAGCACAGGGGGCTATATACTATGGGGGAGCACAGGGGAGCTATATACTATGGGGAGCACAGGGGGCTATATACTATGGGGGAGAGCACAGAGGGGCTATATACTACTGGGGAGAGTGCACAGGGGTCTATATACTATGGGGAAGCACAGGGGGCTATATACTATTGGGGAGCACAGGGGAGCTATATACTATGGGGGAGCACAGGGGGCTATATACTATGGGGGAGCACAGGGGGTTATATACTATTGGGGAACACAGGTTAGCTATATACTATTGGGGAGCACAGGGGGCTATATACTATTGGGGAACACAGGGGAGCTATATACTATTGGGGAGCACAGGGGTCTATATACTATGGGGGAGAGCACAGGGGGCTATATATTATGGAGAGCACAGGGGGGCTATTTACTATTGGGGAGAGCACAGGGGGGCTATATACTATTGAGGGGGAGCACAGGGGGGCTATATACTATTGTGGGAGAGCACAGGGGGGCTCTATACTATTGTGGGAGAGCACAGGGGGGCTATATACTATTGTGGGAGAGCACAGGGGGGCTATATACTATTGTGGGAGAGCATAGGGGTCTATATACTATTGGAGAGCACAGGGGGGCTATATACTATTGTGGGAGAGCACAGGGGGGCTATATACTATTGTGGGAGAGCACAGGGGGGCTATATACTACTGGGGAGAGTGCACAGGGGGGCTATATACTAATGGGGGAGCGCACAGGAGGGCTGTATATAACTGGAGGAGCACATGAGGGTCTATATACTACAGGGACACCTTAAAACTATGGAGGCACAGAGGGGTGTAACTATGTAGGAGTACAGAGGGGTGTAACTACTGTATAGGGGTACAAGGGACCTAACTACTGTATGTGTTGGAGCCTAAAATATTTGTCTGGCAGATTCTGGAGAGAAGATTCACAGCCAGGAGAAGACTCCAAGGTGGCTCAGGCTGGATGGAGAGAAAAAGAAAAGGTGACAGACTCTGATCGGAGAAGACGCCCCCGGTGAGTCACTGGATGTAACTGCACTCTGTTATAGGGTTGTAGTGTTAGGGGTCATGGTGTGGCGGTATTATGTAATGGTATCATTGGTGATATCTTTCTGTTTTGTTTAGTGCAGTTTTTATGTAATATGTAATCACTGGATGGTGGAAATAGTGTTATAAGGTAACTACTGTATGTATTGGGGCTCTTGATGCAGTGTGGGGGCAAATTCAGTACATTATACAATGTGCAGAAAGGTAAGGGGGGGCCCACTCTTGAGGGCTGTGCACTGGGCCCACCAATGTATTAAAACGGCCCTGCTTTAGGGTAGACCCTGCATGTAAGTCTCCTCTCCAGATCACCAGCCTGGGCCCTAAAACTATCGTCATGACTATTAACCCTCCGCAGGCGCAACATTTGCCCATACGGTATAGCTTTTTTAACAACGGTAGGGTGAGAGCTGGTGAAGTGGAGAAGGGAGTTACACGCAGTGGGTTTTCTGTATACAGAAGTTTTTATACCATTTTCTACTACCTCGACCAGCACGTCCAGGAATTTAAGTGTGGGGCCTCCATACTTAAATGTGAAGAACATATTCCTGTCATTATGATAATTGAGGTATTTAACAAAATCGCAGAAATTCTCATAAGTGCCCCCCCCACGCAATAAAGATATCATCGACAAACCGATGGTATCCCCTAATGCATGTAATGAAGGGGTTGTGAGCCGTATACACCAAGTCATGTTCGAGCTTAGCTAAGAACAGATTGGCATACGTGCAGGAGACCGGCGTGCCCATTGCGGTGCCGATCTCCTGCCGATGCCATATGCCCTCAAACTGAAAAACGTTGTTTCTCAAAATAAATAAAAGAGCCTCCTTGACAAAGTTTCGTAAGGCTATGGGGTTACCTCCTTTTTCTAGAAACCAGTCCACTGCCTCCACACCCGCATCATGAGGGATGCGGGTGTAGAGGCTTTCCACGTCTATGGAGGGAAGTGCCATTCCTGCCTCCCAGTGAATGTTGTTGATGACCCCCAGAAATTCCCCTGAATCTTTGACATATGATGGAGTATGCTCGAGGATAGGTCTCAGAATCCATTCAATATATTGGGATAGTCCCTCTGTTACGGAATTAATAGCCGAGACTATGGGGCGCCCAGGTGGTTTCTCCAGAGATTTATGGATCTTTGGGAGAAAATACCACCTGGGCGCTCTGGGGGAGTCAGGTATGAGTCTCTCTGCCGTTTTCCTATCAAGGGCCCCTGCAGCTACATGTTTATTTAGAAGTGATCTAAGATCCTCTTTAATTTTACCCATGGGATCCTTGGTAAGGGTAAAGTATGTCCCTCTATCATTAAGCTGTCTTTGGGCTTCCATTGTATAGTAGGCTTTCGACATCACTACTGCGGCCGCCCCTTTTGTCTGCCCTTTTGACCACTAGGTCAGGTCTAGATTTAAGCCAGTTAAGGGCACTGCTTTCTTTCAGTGTAAGATTTTTTTACTGGTTGAGGGTATGTTAGAGCTTTCACATCCCGGGTCACTAATTTGTGGAAGAGATCCAGGGCACTCCCTGGATTGTTTGCCACCTCTAAAATAAGTATGTTGTGTGTCATGTGGGGTATCACTAGGCATTTGATTCTGCATCATAAATTGGAGGCAGGCAATTTCTTGCTCATTACAACCTTCTGGTGGTATGAACCCTAGTGGTCCAATAGAACCTCTAGGGGTAGGAGCTTTTTGCTGCGAGTGAAATTTATTTATAGCAAAATGCTTAGTCAGATTAATTTTTCTAATAGCCTTGAATAAGTCAATGTCAAATTCGGAGGCTGAGAAGCTCTCTGTGAGGCCATAATTCAGTCCCTTCGCCAGGAGTGACTCCACGTCCTGATCGATAGGTACCCCAGATATGTTGATTACATTTGGGGGATAGGACGTTTCCTCCATGTGACTTGCTTGCGTTTCCTGGGAGCTCTTCCTCCTTGACCGGTGCTTTCTGCCCCCTCTCCGACAGTTCCTCCTAAAGGGCGAGGATTATGGTCCGAGGATCCTGATGGTCTTCCTACTGCCCCCCTTAGTGAATCATCGGATGTGCTGATATCTGATTCGGTTGTTCCGGTCTCATATGTACTTCTGTATCCGCTTTTTTGTTTCCCTTTTCCAAAGCCTTTTTTCTTTCGGCTCCAATCAAAGATAAGGTTGTTCTCATAATCCAGTTTATCACGCATGTATTTATCTCTTTTATGCTCTTTGACTTCCATTTGCAGAGTAATTAATTTTTTCTCCAGTTTAGTAAGGAAGACTTGCGCTTGAGTTTCAGGCAGCCTTGTTTTGTATTCCAGCTTAGCCCGACATAGATCGGTAAGTATCAGTTCATACTCTTTGCGATTGCGTTGCAGCGTGAGTGTCAATAAATTCATAGCATGAGTTAAATGCGCATCGCTCCATTGTGTAACGAACTCTGTATCTTCCTGGTATTGGGTAGGTGATTTATAGGTCCTGAACCCTCTTGGGACCCTGCCACTATCTTTATAGGCCATCATAAAGTTGATGGTCCAGAACAAACGGGTTTCTTTTTCTGCCAAAGTAGTGATCTTGTGTTCCAATGTTTTATTGCTTATGACCTGTACAGAGTCTTTCATGTTACAGGAAAAACACGTCCGCACCCTCTCTCCCTGCAAGGAGAGCCTCCTCTGCCTGTATATTCACCTCCATGTGAGTCTCCATGGTGGATTCTCCAGGGGAATTTCTGGGGGTCATCAACAACATTCACTGGGAGGCAGGAATGGCACTTCCCTCCATAGACGTGGAAAGCCTCTACACCCGCATCCCTCATGATGCGGGTGTAGAGGCAGTGGACTGGTTTCTAGAAAAAGGAGGTAACCCTATAGCCTTACGAAACTTTGTCAAGGAGGCTCTTTTATTTATTTTGAGAAACAACGTTTTTCAGTTTGAGGGCATATGGCATCGGCAGGAGATCGGCACCGCAATGGGCACGCCGGTCTCCTGCACGTATGCCAATCTGTTCTTAGCTAAGCTCGAACATGACTTGGTGTATACGGCTCACAACCCCTTCATTACATGCATTAGGGGATACCATCGGTTTGTCGATGATATCTTTATTGTGTGGGGGGGCACTTATGAGAATTTCTGCGATTTTGTTAAATACCTCAATTATCATAATGACAGGAATATGTTCTTCACATTTAAGTACGGAGGCCCCACACTTGAATTCCTGGACGTGCTGGTCGAAGTAGTAGATAATGGTATAAAAACTTCTGTATACAGAAAACCCACTGCGTGTAACTCCCTTCTCCACTTCGCCAGCTCTCACCATACCGTTGTTAAAAAAGCTATACCGTATGGGCAAATGTTGCGCCTGCGGAGGGTTAATAGTCATGACGATAGTTTTAGGGCCCAGGCTGGTGATTTGGAGAGGAGACTTACACGCAGGGTCTACCCTAAAGGTATAATACAGAATGCCTACAATCGTGCCGCTAGTCAAGATAGGGTAAAGCTCTTAGATCCTCCCATCCACAGACAAGCTGTAGAAAAAAGATTCATGTTCGTATTCCAGAATTCGCCGCTAAACGACACCATCAGACAAGCTATAAATCGCCACTGGTTCCTTCTAGAAAGCGACCCCGACCTATGTGAGATAGCCAGCCGCAAACCATGTATTACACATAGAAAAAACAGAACGATAGGGGATATGCTCAGCACCAATTCAGACCTAGATAAAAAGGAAAAAACGCATTGGCTGAATTCATCCCTTCCGGAAGGAAACCATAAATGCGGCCAATGTAATTACTGCTCACAAATGCTTAATACGGCATATGTTCATCTGGGGGGAAAAGATTGCTACATTAAAGATTTTATTACCTGCAGAACCACATACACGGTATATGCCCTGATATGCCCATGCAAAAAATTCTATATAGGCAAAACGAAACGGCCCCTTTGGAACAGATATAAAGAGCATGTATACTCTGTTCGCACAGGGAAAGGGGTGCCGCGCCTGATAGATCACATTCGCAAAGAGCATGGGGGCGATACCAAGTGCTTAAAGTTTTTAGGTCTGGAAAGGGTTAACCCCAAAGGTAATGGCACAGACCAGCACCAAACTCTATTAAGAAGAGAATCCTTATGGATCGCTGGTCTGGAAGCCACGGGCCCACTTGGCCTTAACGAAAGAAACGATCTTACAGTGTTTTTGTAACGTTTTTACTGCTTTGAGATGTTTTAGTATCACTTATCACATGTGCTACCTGTGTCTATTTTACACTCCCCCTTGTTACACGGCGCATGCTCCTGGCTAGACGACAGGCCCGAGTGGCCAGAAACGGCCGTCGCCATTAGAGACACGCCACGCACCCTCCTCCCCCCTGCCTGCACTGTTATGTGAAATAAAGAAGCAAGCCTACGACTAAGCTATCGGTGAGTGCTGGATATATTTACTCTCCCTCTACATTTGTATTACACTATTATCGGCATCCGTGCACCGCTGTTATAGGCTATCTTTATTGGAGGGACGCTCCTACTGCCCGCACCTGTGTTCCATATTTGCTGGTTATGGTTGTTACCTTACGGTTGTGCTGAGGTCTCTAACTCTCTACGTATTATAGTAGTTTTATTCTTGTATATAGGAGCAGTATTATAGTAGTTATATTCCTGTATATAGGAGCAGTATTATAGCAGTTATATTCTTGTATATAGGAGCAGTATTATAGTAGTTATATTATTGTATATAGCAGGCAGTATTATAGTAGTTTTATTCTTGTATATAGGAGCAGTATTATAGTAGTTATATTCCTGTATATAGGAGCAGTATTATAGTAGTTATATTCCTGTATATAGGAGCAGTATTATAGTAGTTATATTCCTGTATATAGGAGCAGTATTATAGTAGTTATATCCCTGTATATAGGAGCAGTATTATAGTAGTATATTCCTGTATATAGGAGCAGTATTATAGTAGTTATATCCCTGTATATAGGAGCAGTATTATAGTAGTTATATCCCTGTATATAGGAGCAGTATTATAGCAGTTATATTCCTGTATATAGGGGCAGTATTATAGTAGTTATATTCCTGTATATAGGAGCAGTATTATAGTAGTTATATTCTTGTATATAGGAGCAGTATTATAGTAGTTATATTCTTGTATATAGGAGCAGTATTATAGTAGTTATATTCCTGTATATAGGAGCAGTATTATAGTAGTTATATTCTTGTATATAGGAGCAGTATTATAGTAGTTATATTCCTGTATATAGGAGCAGTATTATAGTTGTTATATTCCTGTATATAGGAGCAGTATTATAGTAGTTATATCCCTGTATATAGGAGCAGTATTATAGTAGTTATATTCCTGTATATAGGAGGCAGTATTATAGTAGTTATATTCTTGTATATAGGGGGCAGTACTATAGTAGTTATATTCCTGTATATAGGGGGCAGTATTATAGTAGTTATATTCCTGTATATAGGAGCAGTATTATAGTAGTTATATTCCTGTATATAGGGAGCAGTATTATAGTAGTTATATTCCTGTATATAGGAGCAGTATTATAGTAGTTATATTCTTGTATATAGGGGGCAGTATTATAGTAGTTATATTCTTGTATATAGGGGGCAGTATTATAGTAGTTATATCCCTCTATATAGGAGCAGTATTATAGTAGTTATATTCCTGTATATAGAAGCAGTATTATAGTAGGTATATTCTTGTATATAGGAGCAGTATTATAGTAGTTAAATCCCTGTATATAGGAGCAGTATTGTAGTAGTTATGCAATGGCGAGAGAAAATAGAAACTGGGGCACTCACCGATGCTTCCAAGCTGGTAACTTTATTACCGATATTTACAAGTCCATGGTGGAGGGAAGACAGATGGAGTAGCGGGCGCCTATACCCCGGAACGACGTTTCACGCCCACTCGGCGCTTCTTCCTGCCGGGAAGGTCACCTGACCTCAGAAGGGGGTGTGTTAAATACCATCACCAAAACCAATAACAAATTGCAAAATAAAATGTGATAAACAATAAACAAAGTATCACAGGCAGTTGTTATAATCATTGCGCTCATTTAGTCCTAGCGGGCCAGTGGCATTGAGCTTAGATATCCAGTACACTTCTCTAGACAACAATTGCTTATGCCAGTCTCTACCGTCCGTGGGAGGTTTAACTCTTTCAAGGCCCATATATCTCATACAGCCAGTGTCTCCCTTGTGTACGGTGCGGACATGTTCAATAAGGCGTGGTACGCCTTTGCCAGTTCTTACTGAGTACATGTGTTCCTTGTAGCGAATCCACATTTTCCTCTTGGTTTTACCCACGTAAAAGAACATACAAGGACAAAAAATAACATAAACCACAAAAGTGCTTTGACATGTAATAAAATCCGTGATGATGACGTCAGAACCGTTGAGCTTAACAAAGGATCTATCCTGCATGAAATTACAGTAGCCACACTGCCTGCACTTTTTATTCCCCTCCGGTAAGGCTTGCCTTAGCCAGTTCGGATCTTGGGGTTTACTTCTATGTGCTGTGTTCAGTACATCCCCGATGGTCCTATTCTTTTTAAATGTAATGACTGGGGGGTGGTTGACTTTTGGGCATAGATCGGAGTCAGCCTCAAGTATTTTCCAATTTTTTCTTTTTTTTTGTAAATAGATTTTATTTGATTTTCCAATGTATGAATACAGAAAGGAAGAAAAGTCAAATGGTCACAACATAACCAAAATTGAAAACAGTAAGATACTACTACATTACATTTCAACGGATCACACTTGTAGCACATGAATACAGTTATCAAAGGTAATACAGACAATCCAGTTAGATGGTGGTTATCCCCCTCTGTCGTTCTCTAACTGTGGTAGTATCCTAATAAGGCATTTGGGAATCCATGTGGCAAAGACAATGCGCGTTACAACATGGATTGAGTCACTTTCAACCGTCCCAGGGATTGAGCTAAATCCGCCCTGCAATACCACTCCGTCATCATGAAGGGACGCATAATGTCAGCTATTTCTTGTGTGCTGTAGTGCGTTACAATAAATGTCTTCCATTTTTGAAAGAATTTCTTAGTTGCTTTATTTTTGCGACGTTCGGCATCCAGCCTGTCTACCCCAAAGAATATTTTTAATTGCGACACTATCATTGCAAGATCCGGGGGAGAGGTGGACAACCAATTAAATAGAAGGCATCTAAGCGCTACCAACAGAACTACACTAACTAGCTGTGGGGGCCTGCGCGTTTCTTGTTCACATTCCGGTGGTCGCAACTGGTGGAACAGCATCGTCTGAGGGGTCAGGGTCAAGTCAATTTTCCAGTGTGTGTTTATATAGGCAGCCACCTCTTGCCAATACCGTACGGTGTATAGACAAGTCCATACCCCGTGCCACAGATTAGTTAAAGGAGTCTGGCACTTAGGACAAGAAGTAATTCTGTCAGGGAAGGTTGGGGTAGGGAGGATGTTGAAACCATAGATGGCACAGTGGGCCAGTCTGAAGTATGTTTCCCTCCAACGCTCATTTATTACACAGCTCCGGACTCTCTGCCAACCTGACAGAATTACCTCGACTATATTTTGATCCTGAGTCCAGTGCAGCCAGGGTTTGAACAGGGTGAGTTTGTCCTGCCACAATATATATTTCCTGAGCGCCATATAAAGAAGAGAGATAGAGGGTTTGCTAGTACCAGTGGAAATGAGGTTGTCAAAGGGGTTGTTAGGGGCCTCTCTAGCCAAGTTGGTCAATCTGGTGGAGCAGAAGGCATGCAATTGGTGTACATAAAGGGCGTGGGAGGGGGGCAGGTGATACTTATTCATTACATCGTGCGGTGTATACCACTGAAGATGCTCCCCGTCCATGAGGTCCCCCACTCTTGTCAATCCAAGCCCTGCCCAGTGAGCAAGCCATGGTGCCGGCAAACCTTGAAAAAGTTCAGGATGCCTGGATAGGGGCATATGTTTGGAAAGAGTAAATGGTAACCCGTGTGCTTTTCTGACCTCCTTCCAAGACACTATGGTGTCACGAAGCAAGATCGAGCTTTTGACGTCTATAGGGAGTTTAGCGTAGGTAGTGTGTAACAAACATCGTAGATCCCACGGGTGAGCCAAGTCTCTTTCCAACCCTACATTGGAATGATAAGAAGAACCATTGAGCCAGTCCAAGACATGTCTAAATATACATGCTATGTTATATCCTCGTATGCTGGGGAAGTTGACACCCCCCTCGAGCTTGCTTAACATCAATTTTTGTAGGGAGATTCTAGGGCGTTTTCCTCGCCAGATAAAAAGTGTGAAGGCTTTATGCAATTTCTGTATGTCTTTATGTTTTATTAGGATAGGGAGTGTTTGAAGAGGATATAAAAGGCGAGGGAAGCTGATCATCTTAACTAGATGACATCGGCCTGTGAACGTTAACGGTAGATTAGCCCAATTATGTAATTCTGTGGTTATCTTTGTGATAATAGGGGTATAGTTAAGAGAGTATAGTGTGTCAGGGGTTTTCCCTATCTTAATGCCCAAATATGTGATATAAGAGGAAGCCAGAGGGATTCCCATGGGGGTGAGGACCGAGGCCCACTGCGGTTTGGAGTTGCCCAAGGGGAGGATTACACTTTTCGATACATTAATTTTATAGCCCGAAAAACTTCCATAAAAATGTAAAAAGTCCACTATCTTAGTAATGCTGTCAGCTGGGTTATGTAGGAACAAAAGGATATCGTCAGCAAACATCGCTGCTTTCACTGACTGGGAACCTATCCGTATACCTTCATATAAATTGGAGTCAGCTAAGTGTCGAGCTAATGGCCAAGTCAAATAGGAGCGGCGATAGGGGGCATCCTTGTCTAGTTCCCTTTGCCAATTTTAGTGGGGGAGACAAAACACCTGGAGTATGGACTCTGGCCCATAAATCCCTGTATAACCCTGACAAAAAAAAATTCGAAAAGGACCCTCAATCCCAAATTTATCCAGCACCGACTCCAGCCAGTCCCACCTCACATTATCGAAAGCCTTTTCAGCGTCTAGCGTTAGTAGCGCTGGCTGTTCCCCTGGCTGGCGTCGGTGCTGTACCCTATCTAAGACCAATAGCACCTTACGGATGTTTGTGACTGCGGCTCTGTTGCGTATAAATCCCACTTGGTGCGACCCGATGAGATCTGGTAAGAAGGATGATAATCTATTGGCCATGATTTTGGAAATAATTTTAAGGTCCTGATTTATGAGGGAAATGGGGCGGTATGATCCAGGATTCATCAGGTCTTTACCAGGCTTAGGTAACACTTTTATGAAAGCTAATTTGGCTGATTGTGATATATTCCCCGTATGAAGGATAAAATTAAAATAATTGGATAGGGGTAAAGAGAGTTGCTGGACTAGAATTTTATAGAACTCCCCTGGGTACCCATCCGGTCCAGGTGATTTGCCATTATGGAGTCCCTTGATGACCGATGCCACTTCCTCCTCAGTCACATCCGAGTTAAGAAGTTCAAGCTGTTCAGGTGAGACTGCAGGAAGAGACAAGGACCGTAGGAACTCCTTCCCCTCTGATTGGTCTACTGGGCTAGAACTATATAGGGATGTATAGAACTGGCTCAATTGGTCATTAATGGCATGGGGCTGTGTGTGAGAAATCCCTTGTCATCTTTAAGGGTTTGTATGTGAGAGGTGGTATATCGACCCTTGGCGAGGCGAGCTAGGAGTCTGCCAGCCTTATTGCCCTGTCTGAACAGATCATTATCAAATTGCGCCCTGAACATCTGCTCACGTTTTTCTATCCATAACTCAAAGGCTGCTCGGGCTTTTTGCCATTCGTCTTTATGATCGGGAGTGGGAGAGCTCAAAAACAGGGAATAAGCGTCCCTCAGCTTGGTACTCGCTGCCCGATACGCTAGATGAATTTTCTTTTTTATGGCACTGTGATGCGCCATGAGGCGCCCCCTCAAGACCACCTTCGCCGTTTCCCAGTAAAGGGTGGGGTTATTTCTATGTTCACTATTGTGGTGGTCGAATTCCACCCACCATCCCTGTAGAAGTTCTTGGAATGAGTCCTCCCGCGCCAAATAGCCAGGGAACCTCCAGATAAAATCATGGAGTTTTGGGGATGATGTTTGGAACTCAACAGTGACGGGAGCATGGTCAGAAATTATTAAGTCTTCTATCTGGGCATCTATTAAGAGGCCGGCTAAACGTGGACTCAGGAGCAATAGATCTATTCTGGACCAGGATTGGTGCACGTGTGAAAAGTGTGTGAAATCATGACCGTCCGGGTGTAATGTTCGCCAGCTATCTTGCAAGCCCGTTGTCTCCATCAATAATGATAGTACCTTATCTCGTACTCGTGGCTGTGGAGCTACTAAGGAAGCACTCTTCCTATCTATACCGGGGTCTATGACTGTGTTTAGGTCCCCCCCCAAAATGATGTGTGGTGTAGGATCCAAGTGCAGTTTAGTAGTGACATCCTCGAAATAGGGTTTGTTCTCACCATTTGGAGCATAGAGGTTATAAACGCTATAAGATACTCCATTATGTTCCAACAGCAAATGGGAGAACCTACCCTTTTCATCTGTATCATGGCCTAGGACGGAGTGCGAAAATGATTTGTGTATGAGCGTGACCACACCTGCTTTGTTATCTACCGCTGAGGAACCAAAAACAGAACCGACCCAAAATTTTTTAAGTCTGAAAAAATCAGATGTCACTAAGTGCGTTTCCTGAAGCAATACCACGTCAGGACGCAGTTTCTTTAAGTGGCGGAGTAATTTGACTCGTTTCTGTGGCGAACGAAGCCCCTTAACATTCCATGAAACTATTTTGATGGTGTCTACCATGAAAATAATTTAATACGGAAAAAGAGCCACCGGCAAATAGGTAAGGAGTCAGTAGCTCTAGAGTAGTTGTAAAGAATCGGTTCTGTTTCCCCGGGTGTGTACCGGACATATTCAATGCAATCATATGTTGTAGCAGTCAAAAGGTGTGCCATTAAACGAACACAATAACAAAAGCAAACAATAAACAAACGGGGCCCGATAAATCGGGTTACCAACCAATAACCCATAACAAGTGTGGAGATGGCCCAAGCAATCACTCCCGTCACGTGGGTAGAGGACTTCCTTTTTTCGGCTACGTGATACATCGGAGCCCCTCCCCCAGCCCTGACTATCAGATCAAGGGTGCTAGTCCCACTAGCGGAGAATCGGGAAAATAGACTATAATAAGCTCAGTCTCCATGAATGTATGGCTAGCGAGGTATGGTAGGAGGCTGAGCTAGTAAATATCAGATTAGGTACCTTTAAGTTAAAGGGAAGTAGGCACTAGCACCCTACAGGAGCATCATACAACCCAAAATACAACAATAATGGAGAGGGGGAATAACCTGTAAAGAAAGGCAATAACAGACCTTAGAACTAAACATCGGTAGTCAGGGGCGGATTAACTTTACCATAGGCCCCGGGCTGTTCACCAAGCCTGGGCCCCCCCGCCCCACTGTAACTATGGCAACACTAGCCTGGCGTTCATAGTACAGGACAGATAATGTCATGATGTCCTGAAAATTGCCATAAAAAAACAGATTTTTTGCAAATCATGGCGGAAGTGTAGCCAGGAGAAAGTACACCACTGAAAGTATAAGTCTTTTTGGGTGGTCATGGGCCCCCCAGGAGCTCAGGGCCCCGGGCTGCCGCCCAAAACACCCCTATTATAGTCCACTACTGTCGGTAGTGCCCTGCTAGGTTGGTTCTGAAACCACTTCTGTCTGTGGTCCCTATTAACATAAGGAACACAGAGGTGCTGCGCACACATTGACCAGCCGTACCAAGGCTGTCAGACAAGAGTCTACGTTACGTGTCCAGTGAGAAGACAGTTCAGTTCTCAATCCGGTATGGGAGATCGAGCTCCATCAGCGAATCGACCAGAAGATCGTCGTCGTCTCTTGCGCTCTGCATGCTTCCCCTGTGAAGATCTGTTACGGTGGGCGGGGGAACTGTGTCTTGCTTCCATTGGTGATGAGGAGCGATTTCTCCCTCCATGACGACCACTGGTAGGTTCGGATTGCGATTGGGTCTTTGGCAGGTTCAGTGCCTCAGCTGCTGCTTCGGTGAGGTATATGACGAATAGGAACCGTCACTGTGAAATATCCTCAGAATGGCTGGATACTGTAACTGGAAACGTCTACTAGCTTTGTAGAGTGAAGAACAAATAGCGCTGAAGGCCCGTCTTTTTTTTGTGACCTCCGCAGAGAAATCCTCAAACAATAGAATCCTTGCGCGGTGGAACGTGAGCGGCTCCTTGCGTTTGCGAAATGCCCGCAAAAGTTCAAGCTTGTCATTGTAGTCGAGAAGTTTAAAGATAACTTGGCGCGGTCTCTGAGGAAGATTGGATGACTCTGATTGGTTACGTGTATCAAGTGGGGGGCCCAACCTGTGCGCTCTCTCGACTCTACAGAGATGTTGCAGTCCCAGAGCTTTGGGGAGGTCTTTTTCGCAAAAAGTCTGCAATTCAGAAGTTAGGACCCTCTCGCTCACCCCTACCAGTCGCAAGTTGTTGCGTCGCGACCTATTTTCCAAATCCTCAAGTTTGTCATTGACTCTGGATAACTCGTCTTCTGCTAGCTGCAAGCGATCCTGAGTCTCCTTATTTTCGTCTTCTAGGAAGGACACTCTGGATTCTAATGAGGTAATTTGCGTGGCATGGTCTGTAAGCTCAGACTGGAGCTGCTGTATTGTGGATCTGATGGTCTGTTCCACTGATTTCTGCACCTCAGGGGACATTAGCTTCATCATTTCAGCAGCCATTAGCTTGTAGTCAAATGCTGGCCCAGCTGAGGTGGATGATGGGGGAGTAGTGGTTAGGGGCTGCTGTGGTGGAGACTGGGACCCGTGAGGTTCATGGTGCCTGACCTGGTGCTGCTGCTGCTGTGTCTGTGCAGAGCCCGTCTCCATGTCAGCTGCCTCTCCTCCTCCCTCTCCTGTTGCGGGCGCCATTTTGGACTCGGCATGCTGCGGTTCAGAGGCATGCGGTGCCGGCGCCGTACCCGACTGTCTCGGGGCCCCTTTCTGGATGAACTTGTCCATGGTGACTCCCGGGGGCTCCCTAGGGCTAGTGGGCGTGTGGTCGGTCGTCCGACGGACAGTTGTGGAGCGGTACAGGCTGGGACCGGGCGGGAGCTCCGACTCTCTCCTGCTCACATAGCCGCACCGGAACCGGAAGTCTTCCCAATTTTT
Organism: Dendropsophus ebraccatus; assembly: GCF_027789765.1. Classification (NCBI taxonomy): domain Eukaryota; kingdom Metazoa; phylum Chordata; class Amphibia; order Anura; family Hylidae; genus Dendropsophus; species Dendropsophus ebraccatus. The sequence goes on from NC_091454.1 coordinate 222,554,875, forward strand.
TCTAATGGCGGCTGAGATCACATTATTGATTGGTGTGTTTTGAAAGACAAAAGCTAATCTCTCTGGGCTGGTATCTTTATGTTTATGGTAGAGAAGGGTGTTCCTGTCTAACTCTGCAGCTCGTTTGACACTTTCGGACACAATTTTATCAGGATATCCTCTATGTTGAAGCCTTGACTGCACTCTCCAGCTCTATTACACACACCTGTTCTCCGGTCTGAGCACGCCAGTTAGCAGCATGGACATACAAATGGATTCCGTGAGGCCTGACACCGATCAAACTCTCCAACAAGGGAGGGAGGACGCGGGCGCCTATTTCACTGCCTGTAACCTTAAAGAAGAGGTACAAGTTTTAGGCACCAAAGCGCTGGAACGTAGAGTCCAACATCTAGCAGAGCGGGAGATACGCTTGTAAATATCGGTAATAAAGTTACCAGCTTGGAAGCATCGGTGAGTGCCCCAGTTTCTATTTTCTCTCGCCATTGCATCACATATCTCTGATTTGCCTTTTGTCTGGGAGCACCACTAGTACAAGCATTTCAGGCCGATCCATCCTATCACACGTCCTCTATTGCTAGCGTTGCCGGCAGTGCCGACTGCACTCTCCAGCTCTATTGTAGTAGTTATATTCTTGTATATAGGAGCAGTATTGTAGTAGTTATATTCTTCTATATAGGGGGCAGTATTATAGAAATTATACCTATGTCTAGATAGGTAGTATTACAGTAGTTTTTTTTTCTCTTAAAACATCCAGTACAATATTTATGTTTCATTTATTCAAATATTCAGTAAATTCTTTACCTTATCTACACTCATTGTCTTTGGACACGGTCCAGATCCGCCCAGGTTTCTTTACTGTACTGTAATGTAACTAAAGGTCACAACGTTTTATTTCTATAACACAACTTCAATGAACGAGGCAACTTTTATATTTTTTAATTTTTTTTTTTATCAAAATCTTTATTTTTTTCAGATTTATTAATATCACAAATTCACAAAAAAAGGCAAAAAATCGCTGGCTCAGTTAAAAATAATAAGTCTTGAGTTTGAGTGATGTTCTTGAGTAGAAGGAAGGGGTTACAGACAGGAAGGGAAAACCCTATGATTTATGGGGAGGGGGCTCTCATGGTTGCGCTGCTCTCTGGTGGGGTGCAAGTACATTGCCTGCAGAACGGACATTAGAGTGGAGGAGGAGGAGGAAATGGTGTTTCTGATGAGTGTAAAGGCCGACTGGACCCCGATCTAGTTATGCTGTGCTTTAGAAGTGGTGTCACGCAAAGATTGAAGTGTCACATATAAAAAGGGGTGAAGGGCGCAATGCACCAACAGCCCCACTGGGCATCAGAACAGAGAGGCCCCCGACCCCCAATAACACACACAAATAGTAAATCAACTTTAAGAAAAATGAACACACAGGATAAGTATTTAGCACCAGGTGAAAACACAAAGGAGAGAGGGAAGTGCAATGCTCTGCAGTCTTGGGGTAAAACATAAGGGGGGGTTCATTAGCACCAAAGACCTGCAAAGCACTTACACATTAACCCTCCTCCTGCCAGACAGCTGTCATTTATCCACTGACCCCTTCCATGGCCACAGTGCTGTGGTTTGACATTTTTAACCCCTCTCCAAATCTAACAAATGTCATATCTGAAAACAAAAACATTTTTCCCAATGTGGCCGCAGAGCCCCAATCCCACCGCCAAAATGCAGAACCTCACTGTTTCAGACCCTCCCCCCCGCCAGCACCTCCCCTCCTCCCCACACTTTATTTCAATAAGAGGAGGAAAGGGAGTAAAAAAAAATAATCCAAAAGCCAAAACTGCTCTTAATCAGTTACCCCGCCACCGAGTAAAATAAAATGTACAATAACCCATAGCACCATTGGTAGAAGGTAATTTAAACAGACAATAAAAAGCACCAAGAAAATCGGTCAAAGCTTATCCAACATGAAGGAGGTGGAAACAGCTGCAAGGGTTAATAAATAAAGCGGAAGGAAAGCAAAATATAATGCATCCCCCTGTTTGGGCACCGCCCCTTTGGAACCGTGGTGAGATACTCATGGCTTCCACATACTTATAGACTGTGGTAGAGCAGGTGTGTAACAGTGGACATATTGCATGCGAACGCTTCGACCATTGACTTTGTCCTCTACACTCTATAAACGGGTGGTAGTAGGACAGGTGGTGTAATAGTGGACATATTGCATGTAAAAGCTTCGACCATTGACTGTGTCCTCTACACTCTATAAGTAGGTGGTGTAATGGTGGATGTACATGTTACGATTATGGAGAGTGTCCCTTATACTCTACAGATGGGTGGTGGTAGGACAGGAGGTCTAATAGTGGATACATGTTTCGGCCATCGACTGTGTCTTCTACACTCTATAAGTAGGTGGTGTAATGATGGATGTACATATTCCACGTACATGTTTCGATTTTGGAGAGTGTCCTCTACACTCTATAGACGAGTGGTAGTAGGACAGGAGGTGTAATAGTGGATCCATGTTTTGACCATTGAGGGTGCCCCTTACACTCTATAGCCTGGTGGTAGGACAGGAGGTGTAATAGTGGACTTATATTTTTCACATACATGTTTGACCTTTAAAGGGGTCTTCAAACACTATAAAAAGATTACGGTAGGCCAGGTGGTGTAGTGGTGGACTTCAATGTTTTACATGACTCTCACCCTTTAAAAACATGGCAGAGTTAAGAATTAGCCCCTTGTGTCCTCTGCACCTTGCTGAATGTAGGTCACAGTATGACGATCATACTCATCTTATACACGACGAGTAGCGGTGGAGAGCGTATGAGATGTCCCATTTTTTAATCTCACCCAGGGTGGCCGTACTATGGAAGTAACACTATATCATGACACGTCTGTGATCAGTGGATGACTGATGTCTAAACAGTCGCTTTTGGCGATCGTAACACTGCTATAAGTGAAATAAAAGAAGGATCCAGTGTCTTGAGCCGTCGGCTCTTATTAACGGAATGGAAAATGTCTAGATATCAGACGGCCGCACAGGAACACGAGACCTGGCTTAGTTCAGACCCGTGCCCGGCCGACTACTAAAGTGTTCATCAATTTTTATTCCTCTCAAACTTACCATGAATACTACTGTGGTGACAATCTTCCACTGGAAGACCATCCCCACTGAGCCTAACGTTGTGCAAAGTCTCATTGGCTGAGGGACATCTACTCTGTATCTTTGGTCTTCTCTAGATCTAGTTGGGTACGAAATATGACACAGTCTCCTGAGACTCTCAAAGAGTTCACCTAGTACCTAACATTATAGGGAGTTAATAATTCTATCATTCATGACTACACAACTGAAGCATTAAAACAGGGATGGGGAAACTTCGGCTCTCCAGCTGTTGCAAAACTACAATTCCCATAATGCCTAGACAGCCAAAGCTGTTTAGCAACATCTGGAGGGCCGAAGGTTGCATTAAAAGGACCCCAGGCTGTAACCTGAAGAGTCAAATCTGGTCAAGACAATATGCATGGAAAATTGATTTGACCCATGAATGGAAATAAGGGTATTTTTGGCGATCACAATCCTTTATCTCAGGGAAAAAGAAAGGTTCACTGGGAAGAACCTGAGAATGTGAAGATGCCCACTAACTCAGGAGACATCTGCCCCTAGTAAGGCCAACCGCAATGCTTCTCAGTACTAGATGTGTAGGCATCGTTCCTTTTCCATATTTTTGGCCTTTAAAAAGGAACAGATTATCATAAAGGAGATTCCATAGACTAGTAATATAAATAAGAGCCATCGGTCAAACCTTCAACCGACTGCTATTACTCCCGACCCCCAACATTGCATAGGTTCTCAATAAGGAGAGGGGAATAAGCTGCAGACTAGATTCAGTGATGGATTATCTCCAGGGAACACAAAATCCAACCAGCCGGTGCTCTCGAAAAACCAAACTTTTATAGCAAATATTTTATTTTATTTTTTAACCAAAAATAAAAAGATATAAAAATTTAAAAAAATGTTCTTATTTTTCCCCACCCTGGATATCTTTCATCTCCACCTGCACCTCATTCCCTGACTCCAGGCTTATAGTAACATTAACACCATCATACTTTTTGGTTGCACGGCCACTCGTAAGGTTTCTTAACCTACAAATACTTTTTCTTTTAATGCTAGAGCTAAAATATCAGTGACGTGTCCTAACACTGGACCCTTCAATTTATTGTGTGTCCATTATATAAGGAGCGGAGGCAGCGGATATGTGGCCACAGACCACGAGAGGTTTAGTCAGTGAACCTATTGCCGCCAAAAGCAACTGATTAGACACCATTGTAACCACTAATATTTACATAGGTCTCAGTCCTGACGTCAACCAGGAGAAAACCTAGAGCTGGTGTTCATTTTAGACCCATTGGTTGGTGGGAGGGTAAGCCTTACATGGTATCTTGTGCAAAATGGCCTAACTTTGCCATTGGAGGTAATGCATCAATAAATACAGTGCTTTTTAGCTTGTGAGTGTGCATGAAGGACAACAATAACCTCAGAAGCTTTGAGGGTGGGGGTGGCGTGGCCTGATGTGGTGGTGGAAGGGGGTGGGGGGCCTTGAAGAGCTAGAGACTGGCCTGTGGTTTTGTGATGCGAGAGGTATAAAAGATTTACATGGGGGGGGGGATGAAAGCATTCAACAAATACATAATAAAATATTCAAGAAAAACAGGAATTAAAAACAAAAACACAACAACAAATTAAAAACCAGACGCTACAAGCAAAATAAAGGGAAAGTAACCAGCGGATGGGAAACGTTCCATAGGTAAGTTAAACCAAATCTCTCTCTATATATATATTTATTTATAAATTTCTATATTACAGAGAACAGGAAAACGGGTGAAAAATCCAAGGTAATGGTTAAAAGGGGAGGAGTCCGCACTGAATAGATATTTATCTCTCTATATATATATTTATAAAAACCCGTATCTCTTGCTCGTCAAACACAACCCGGAGAGAGGTTAATTCATTCGCAGTGGTAAGGGTGCCATCTTTTTTTAACCCATTAAAGGAGGGCTCCTTTTTTTTAGACCTCAGCACAGTCCATGTTCCCCCACCCAGATTCTTCTTTCATCCATCCCAGATGACGGAAACTTTAATAGGTGAACTGCGCCATTTCTCTTCCAAAACAGTGTTATGTCTTGTTACCCTCAAACCCGCCTCCAATGCTATCCCCTCCCCCCATGGACTCATAAGTGATGCCCCCGTCCTTACCCAAGGTGCCTCGTTTTACTGGGGCACCCAGTCCAAGCATTTACCACAGCTTTTAATGAAGACTTTACGTTCAAGAATCACAATCACTTGCATGAGGTTCTCCCTCCCTCCCGAGCCCCTCCCCCACCCCCACAGATACTTTCCAACATACCCATTCAATAATACAGCATTAGCCTGGTCAGTGCCTCTGTCACACAGAGAGCACCCACACACACTATTTTCAATAGCAGAGAACCACTCTGAACTTAATTTAAGAAGAAAAAAAAAAATTAAAATGCACTCAGTGCCCCACCTGCAAAGAAAAAAAAAATCCCCACAAATTAATACCAACCCCCCCACCCTCAAAAGTCACAAATTCAAGATTTCAGAATAAATATTCCTGATAAAATTACAAAAAACAAACAAAAACGAGGAGGGGAAAAAAAAAAAAAAGGTATCAACAAAATTAACAAAGACATGTAGAATCCTGCATCCTGATTGGCTGTTCCCACGAAAGGGGGAACGGGATCTGTGTAAACAAGGCCTGTGATTGGCTGGAGAGAGTGAAATATGAGCTGCCGATCCATAACTGGCTTGTCTCCCTCCTACCCTCCATCTCTCGTTTCGTGGCTCTCTCTCAGTTGCGATTGGCTGGTAAAGTAGCACCGCCCCTCTTGTCCCTGGTCCTGGGAAGAGGGGAGAGTTTTTGATTGGCTGGCTCGGCAGAGTAGGAGGAGGGGGGAGGAGACTGTTGCAGGAACAGAAGAAGGAGCGAGGGCTCACCGTGTGCTTGGAGGTGGGGCCTAAAGGAAAAACAAACCAAAAAAAAGTTACTCCAAAAAGTTTAATCCTTAAAAGAGGTTATCTCCAAGCTTGGCCACTTTCTTCCAGAAAAGGTGCTGCTCTTATCCTCAGTTTGGACGCAGTTTTGTAGCTCAGTTTCATTGTAGTGAATGAAGCTGAACTGTAATACCAGACACAACCTGTGTGCAGGGGTGGAGCTTTTTCTGCAAGAAAGTAGCCATGCTTTTCTAATCCGCTGTAATCTATGGGGGGCAATCTAGCAACAAGTGTTCAACTACCCTGCAGTGCCCCCGCAGGTAAAGTTAGGTATTATATTATAGAGAACCACCATATATAAACACTTAAGGTGTAGTGTCCTTTAGGATATATATTTTCTAATAGACAAAAATGACTTAAAACGGGTTAGTGGCCACTTTCTTGCAGAGACAGCATCACTTGTTTTTAGTTTGGGCGAGGTTTTGCACTACATTCCATTGAAGTGAATAGAGTTTAACGGCAAACCACACCCGAACTTAAGACATTAGCCAAAATTAGCCAACATATGTTCCTATCAGGCCCGCTTCTGCCATGAGGCGGAATGAGCCTTCCGCCTCAGGCGGCAGATTTTGCGGTCTGGCAGGTGGGCGGCATTATGTCCCCCCTGCTGTCATTTTTGTTAAGTATCACTTAACAAAAATGACAGCGGCCGCTCACCTGTCCCGTCGCCCGCGCTCTCCACATCCCGTCAGATCCTGCGATGTCACCCTGCAGCTGTCACGGACCTCCAGGCTGTGGTGAGTGCCCGGGGTCGGTGGGGGACGCGCTGGGGTGATCGGGTCGCACGAGACCCGATCACCCCACTCACTCACCACAGCATGGAGGTCAGTGACAGCTGCAGGGTGACGTCGTGGGACCTGACGGGATGTAGAGACAGCGGAGAGCGCGGGCCGGCTGCGGTGTGGGACAGGTAAGCGGCTGGCTGCGGGGCAGGGGAGATGCCGGCCATCACTCGGGGCGGCCGCCTGAGGTTTGCCTCAGGCGGCAGGAACCGCAGAATCGGCCCTGGTTCCTATATAGATCTGTGTGTCTCCGTGGTAACAGACTACAAACAAAACTGCAGTCTCTGTCTTGGCGTTCCTCTTGGAGCCTCGAGAGCCGCCGTCCTTCAGCCACAAGTCACTCAGTTGACCAGAGAGTTTACCTTGCAGCCCATCACCACTGTGCGTATGAAGAACCAGAAGAAAAATTCTCTGGACAGTGGCTCTCAAGTCTCCAAGAAGGAGCGCCTAGACAGAGACTGCAGTTTTGTTTGTAGTCTGAGGTCAGCTGTGTGTCTCTGCGGTAACAATCTCGAGATATTGAACCTGCATCTATCAAACCCCCAGGTTGGATCCACTAGATGGAATAATCCCTTTATAGAATAGAGGAGGGAGAGAACACTGCTGGCTGTAATAATAATGGCTGCTATCTGGTGACAGTAACCATCAGGGTAATATATGGAACTAACTTCTAGCAGTTGATATAATGTTGGGGACATGCTGCTGGGACTGGATAGTAACCGGAGCACGGTGTAAGGAGCCTGACTGTCACTATATAGAGGGAAGTGTGATCAGAACGGTTTGTGGTGTGGTAGGTCTTTGCCATCTCTGGCCCCGGATCCTCACCAGGTGAAAGCTGTCGTACATCTGCATAAGTTCCTCTATTCTGTACTGCTCCAGAATGACCACGTTGCTTGTGGAGATGCTGGCTGAGCGAGCGCAGGACTCACAGTGCACCAGGTAAGTGTTCTTACCCCCGCTCTCACTGGTGACAAACAGGATGTTAAAAACTTCCACCTAATGGAGAAAGAAAAGTGAGGGTGAGAACCTGGGAGGTAACACAACATCCCCCCACCCCCACCCACCCGTGTGCCCGTATCTCCCCGGAGCGGCCACTTACGTCACACTCATTGCAGTAGTAGGCTGGTTCATCTTTGACTCTTGGTTGATAGGCGATCTTCTTCCCGCTGCGGATGAGGCTGTCTCGCTGGATCTGACAACGCTTCATGGATTGTAAAAGACAATATCTACGAGGAAAGAGGATCGGGGTAAGTAATAGGTAACAAACATAACAATGAGGAGATGAGAGACAGGGAGGTGTAAAGAGACGGGGCAGGTGGGCCGATGCAGCGCCGCAAATGAGAGCCCATCAGAGTGACAACACTCACAATGGAGCGGAATATGAAAAACACATAAGGTGTGGGGTCTGATTCAGGGACATGAAGACTACAAGGCTGCATTGTGGCCACGCATATTAGGATTGCCAATGCGGTAAAGATATTATGTCACCGGGACACGTCCATTACAACTGGTGGATTTTTGGTCGCAGGTAGTAAGTTGCATGAAATTTTGTCAACAATTACCTCAATGCAATTTGGCTACTTTTTTTTTTTTTGTATTACAGCCACATGGCAAGTGAAACATAGTGGCATGACAGCAAGTGGCCGAGAAAGTCCCACAGATTACACAAAATGTCCGTGCAAGCCGTACGAATATCAGACGAACGGTCCTATTACATGAAGTGATTTTTAACGATTAATGATCCCAAACGAGATTGTGAAATCGTTCACCTGAAATCGTTCCATATTACACAGAAGGAAGGTCGTTAAGTTACGATTGTTACTACAATCGTTTATTCCTTCTGATCCCAGCAAAACAATGAACAATGTGCAATTACACTGAATGTATAGTGAAAAAATGCGGAACTTGAGCGAATGGATGTGGAATTACAGCGAACGATTAACGATAGTTTTAGGTTCACATCTAAATCAACGATCAACGACATACGAACAATTTTTCGATCGTTGCCTGCAATTACACAGAACGATTATCACTTAAATTCGAAAGATATAAAGATTTTTCGCACGATAATCGTCCCGTGTAATAGGACCCAAAGATGGAATAAGTAAGGGCCCTATTCCACAGTAACGATAATCGGCCGGATCGGCCCCATTTGGCCCGATTCGGCCAATTATCGTTCGGTGAAATAGAGAGAACGATCGGTAACGGTATCGGTAACGATGTCCCTGCAGCCCTCGCTCAACGATCATCGGGCCGTGAAATAGGCCCAGTAAACGAGCGGCGATTTAGCCGATCGTTTACATCGTTGATTGGGCCCTCCTCGGCCCATGGAATAGGACCCTTATACATGTAAAAGATAAAAGGTGGAAGAGACTGGTGATGAGTGGATAGAAGGGGATGATGGGGTCTCACTTTATCATGCGGTACAGGTCCGGGTCTGTGATTTTCACTGTTCTGGCCACGTTCCAGGATACATGGATCATGGGCACGATGGATTTCACATTCTTGACCTCATTCCACTCAAAACGCTCCAGAGCCAGCTGGTACTGGTAAGCTGCAAGAGTACAGTAGACGTCACGTTAAGAGGCCTGCTATCAGCATGTCACCACCTTAGAGGTACTCCAGGGAAGTTTTTTTTTTTTTCTTCAAATCAACTGGTTTTAAAAGTAGCTTTCTATTTGAAAATCTGAAGTCTTCCAGTACTTATCCTCTGCTGTATGTCCTGCAGGAAGTGGTGTATTCTCTCCAGTCTGACACAGTGCTCTCTGCTGCCACCTCTGTCCATTTCAGGAACTGTCTAGAGCAGGAGAGGTTTTTTATGGGGATTTCTGCTGCTCTGGACAGTTCCTGACATGGACAGAGGTGGCAGCAGAGAGCACTGTGTCAGACTGGAGAGAATAAACCACTTCCTGCAGGATAAGTACTAGAAGACTTCAGATTGATTTTCAAATAGAAATGAATTACACATCTACATAACTTTCTGACATTAGTTGATTTGAAAGATTTTTTTTTTTACTGGAGTACCCCTTTAAGGTGGTCTTCTAACAAATCAGAAAACCTTGTAAAAGCTCCAGTCCATCTACATAGGCAGTTGGGAAGAACCAAAGAAGAAGAATAAAAGGTATATTAATATTCTCCCAATCAATCCACTTCCAAAGTCTGAATTATTAATTGTATTGACCGCTTTGGTTTATTGTACAGACCCCAAATATCACATAGATACAGATGACTTACGTGTCAGGGGCCCGACATTCCAGGCGATGTTGTTACACCATCCTGTGGCCTGCACCCAATGAACAGTCCCTGCGTTTATCCAGACCAGATCTCCGGGCCTCTGTACAAACCGATACACCGGGATATCAGCTCGGTAAAGATCCTCCAAGACCGGCCACCAGGAGCCCGTCAGGTAATCCAGGTTATGCCTGAGAACAGAGGCCACATTTAGAACCACTATTATACAGCTGGGTACCTCTAGTGGCCGTGTGTGGGAGCGCTGGTGTCTCACCTGTCACAGAAGGCACTGATGTTCTCCCAGTAATTTTCATGAACAGCGAACCACTCACAGTCTCCAGGTCCGATGTTAATATTCACTGAGCAGAAGTTGTTGTTTTCCTGATGTCCTGGATAAAAGAGATATACAGTCAGTAAATGGAGACAACCGGGCATGTAAGATAGATTACTGAAAGGGGGAGAGTGTAGGTCTAAGGCCTCATTCACACCTCCACAGAATTTGTCCAAAATTGCTGTTCCACAATTACGGACAAAATTAGGTGTCACTGTCATTTAATTTTTTTTTTTTTTTTTTTTTTTAGAAATCAATAGTACAGACGATTTTAAGAAACTTTGTAATTGGGTTTAATAGCCGAAAAATGCATTTTTATCATGAAAAAGCAGTTTGTAGCTCTCCCCCGTCTTCATGGTTCTCTATGGAGAGGGGAGGGGTGGAGGGAGGAGATGAGGCACCAAAACAGGACAACAAATAGTTAATTTACAGCTACCTCCTCTGAAATCAGCACTGACCTCTCTGACCTCCGAATACCAGTTTTTACACAGTTCCCACTGTGTAATCCTTTGTTCTCTGCTGCAGACTAATCTCCCTCCTCCCCCTCTCCATAGGTTACACAGAGCCCACTGTAAGGGTGGGTTCACATTGATGAATTCTCGCGGATAAACCCCGCGGAATTCCGCCGACTGTACGCGCGCCTTTCCGCCAGCTACATAGACACCATTCTATGGGCCAGCTGATTCTGCATTCCACCGAAAGAATTGACATGTCCGTTCTTTCGGCAAAATGCAGAATCAGACGGCCCATAGAATGGTGTCTATGGAGCCGGCGGAAAGGCGCGCGGCCGTGAGCGTGTACAGCTGGCGGAATTCTGCGAGTTTATCTGCGAGAATTTCTCAATGTGAACCCACCCTAAAAGAGTGGAGATTTCCTGATAATGAGCAGTGAATGAGAGAGGAGGGGGGGGGGGACCTGGCAAAAGTCTTTTTGAATGCAGATAATGGCATATATAATCACCTGAACTATTGATTTCTGCAATAATCACTTAGCAAGGTGTGTGTGTGTGTATACATAATATATATATATATTATATATTTAGCAGTGTCCATGCAGCCCTTGCCCTAAACCATTATACATTACTTCTCTGTGGTCTCGACTTTCTTCTGCCTTCTACTTGCTTCCCAGGACCACAACTGTAGGTTCGAAGCAGTGTCTGAGCCAACAAGCCGCTCAGCCAATCACTGGCTGGGACCACCACCACAGACAGACACTGCTCTGAAGCTGCTGCTACGGCGCGGGGAAGCAAGCAGAGAGCAGAAGACGACCAGGGGAATGGAGAGGTAAAGTACAAACAGCTTATTCGATCGTCAGTCGTCCATCACCATCAGTGGTTGTCAGCCGGTGATTTTGGTGTCTGACCATTTGACACAATCAGCCAATGATGGTTGTCATCAGCAGCTGACCGATGTCTCTATTACATGGAGCGATAATCGAATGAATCCATGTAACAGGGCCCTAAGAGCCAGGGAGAGAGGAAGAGAAGGACTACAAGTCGCAGCCACAGAGAGACTGAGGCCGGTGTACTGCCAGTACCTGGTGTGCGACTTCCTGGCACCTTCATGTACAGCTGCACTGTGTTCATCCCCAGGATTGTGTGGCCGACATGGCTTAACATGTTGGCATTAGATGTCACACGCATGAAGGACGGCAACTTCAGCAGCTCCTGCAACTGAGGCTTCCACCTGCAGAGAAAGAGAGCGGATGTAAGAGGAGGAAGAACATTGCCCATAGTGTCCAGCCCCAAGGCTCTACACATTCTGAGCAGAGATGTAGACCCCACCTTCCAGTCTCACCTTTTAGGATCTGAGAGGTCAATGTTGGTTCCAAATTTTATAATGTGTGGGGTCTTGTGCTCCGGGTTTGTGCTGAAAGAGATGGATAATTATTACCAATGACATACAGTGCATATAACAGGGGCTAAAGGGTTGCCATTCATTTCAATGGAAATAAGCCCATATTAAGCAGGTGGTTCAAGCAGATGGATCCCCAGTGAACATTGTGTGTTATAAAACCCAATGCTACAATGCAGATATTATACACCAGCAGCAGAGGGCAGCAGTGAGCTATGAGGTTCAGCCTTTTTACAAATAAAGGGGTCTTCAAGCTTCCACCCAGTAGGTCAATAAGTCAAGGCAAGAACCCCTTTACCCCTTCTCACACACCTATCCTCAGGTGACACACTGTCTCCCTCTCACAGCCTCTTACCTGGGGGGTGGGGGGGTTTCTGTGGTACTATCAGGTTCATTGCTCTCATCGTCACTGTCCTTTTCTTCCTGTAAAGAACAGAAAGACGTAACGTCAGATACCGGAGAAGCCTGGAGCATCATGGTTATAAAATCTGGATGATTCTATAGATGCTGTAGTGACGGCTGCAGCACATTTCACCCAGTCTTACCTGCAGAGACTCTTGGAAAGAGGAGGCCTGGTACTGGGCATATTTGGCGATGGTGGTATGGGATCGGCTGCTCTCGCAGTGCCAGACTTGGCGGGTCCCGGAAGGATCCCAGTTTTCGTCAGACGGCTGCTGCACTTGAGTCCGGACCTCAACGGTGTGGTCCGCGTTGGCATCCACCAGGGTCTTTGTAGAGAAGAGGCCGAGGTCTGGGGAAGAAGAGGAGAGTGTGAGATGATGGCAGTATCATTTATATTATATTGATAATTATCCTTACAATGCAAGGCAGAACATCAACCACACAAGCATTTTATGTATGGCCCAGTCTCATGACAACTTAAAGGGGGGAGTTCACAAAAAAAAAAAAAATTCTTTCAGATCAACTGATGTGAGAAAAAGTTATACAGATCTGTAATTTACTTCTATTAAAAATCTCAAGCCTTCCAGTACTTATCAGCTGCTGTATGTCCTGCGGGAAGTGGTGTATTCTCTCCAGTCTGTCACAGTGCTCTCTGCTGCCATCTCTGTCCATTTCAGGAACTGTCCAGAGCAGCAGCAAATACTCATAGAAAACCTTTCCTGCTCTCCAGACTGGAAGGAATACACTACTTCCTACGGGACATCAGCTGCTGTATAAGTGATGGAAAACTTGAGATTTTTTTAATAGAAGTAAATTACAAATCTCTGGCACTTTCTTTTTGGCGAACTACCCCTTAAAAGAGTTGCTGTCATCAAAAATAACATCAACATGTCATCAGGCATGTCAAAAATAATTGATCTCAGCAGAGACACCCTCCCTGTGATTGGGAGGTATAGCTGGGGAGTGAGCGCGGCAGTAGCACCATCCACTAGACACTAATTCCGACAAGTAGCCAGCGAGTCACTCTCTCTCCAGCTATATCTCCTGATCACGGTGGGTCTCAGCAGTGATAACCTTTGACCTGTCAGAAAGTATTTTTGACATCAGGTGCCCCTACCAAGGTTTATACAATATCACCCAGGAAACTCACTCAGTCTCAGGGATCCAGCCAGCCCACGAATCACCGTGATCGGGTTCTTCGGGTCGGTGCAGAACTGAAGCAGAACCGGGGAAAAAGCGTCTCTTTTACTCTCCAGCTGTAAATACAGAAGAACATGGTCACTATAAATCCCATATACAGGACTAAGTACAGGGGTGACCTTCATAGTATAACTCACATAGATGCTTGGGGTAGGAGGGTTCAGCTTCTCTCTAGGAAGGTTCCTCTCCGTTCCCATGGGAGGCTTCACAGACATAGAGGGAAGGACGTAAGACTCTTTGTATTTTCCTTTCAGCACCATATTCCTGTAGAGGGATAAAGGAGAATTTAAGATAAATCACTGATGTGAAACTATGTGAAAAAAATAAATAAAAATAATTTCATGCTCATTTTCTATTCAGTCTCCTTCCCCCAGTTATGAGCTTCTGCTTTGAGCTGAAAAAAAGCTGTGTGTGAACTTCCCTCTCTGTCTCCCCCTCCCTTTTGAGACAGAAGATGTAAACAAGTCACTGGCAGGCTGTATCTGCAACATTGTAGCTTCTTTGTAATGATGGGAAGGTTATTCTGAGGTCAAGCTGCTGATTATCTCACTGTAATTAACAAAGAAACTAAAATGTTGCAGATAAAGCCTTCCAAAAGCTGTCTCAGAAGGGAGGGGGAGGAAGGGAAGACTGAGAGAAAAGCTTAGGCTACGCTCACTCGTAGCAAAAGTAGCGGAATTCTGCGGCGGGATTCTCCACCACGGAATGCCGCCAGCCACCCTGTCATAATGACACTCTATGGGAGGCTTGCGCAGCTCCTCTCTCCACGCTGAAGAATGAACATGTTCATTCTTCAGCGCCGGCATTCCGCCACTTTTGCTACATGTGAACACAGCCTTACACACATTTTTGTGTCTTTAGCCGAAAGCAGCAGCTCAGAACTGGGGAAAGCAGACTGAATAGATAATAACAAGTATGAAATGAATTGCTAGTCTCACCATGGGCAGCAACATATCAGAAGTTATGTTTGAGTGATATACCCCTTTAAAGGAATAACTTTTTAAATCAAACCAGCTTCAAGAAGCGGCTATAGATAAATACATCACGCAACGACAAAACAAAGCCTGGCTTTTCTGAGCTACTGGTTACTCTAATGGATCCTGAAGTGGCCAAGGCCGGAGAACAGAATGTTCGTGCCTCTAGACAGTAAATTCAGGGTCATTGATGCTGGTGAGGAAGGGGCTGTCTGAATTGGAGGCATAATTCGTATCTGCCTGCCTAGCAACCATTGTAGATGTTTACAAACATCAAGGATAGCAGGTTGAATACTCCAGTGATATCTAGAGATGAATCTACAATTTACCTGAGTGCCACTTACAATTCCTCTATGCTGTAGGACGCCCACCCCCCAAATAAAGAAAACATTAGCTGTGCTTCTAAAATCCAAGAATGAGATGCTACCACCCCTTCACTACAGAACCAGACCCAACCACACGTGCACGGACAGGTGCTAGGTACTGCGGTGAAGAAGCCTTCTTTCTGGTAAGACCCCCACCATTCACATGTTCATGCTATATCCATTACTTTCATGGACCCTCTCTGCTAAGCACTCACTTGGTGGCTTTGATGATTTCAGCAGCGGTGTGGTTAACAGTGAGTTCACTAGCTTGCAACCTCTTCTCTTCTACCTCCGATGCAATGAAGGTCTCGCGGTCTCCGCTCTCCACCTTTATCAGCCTTATCTTCAGTTCCTTGGGCGGTCCTTCGGTGAAGGGTCTCATCTTCAGCAGATCAGCGCTTGGTGTTACATGGGAAGCAGGGGCTTGAGCAGAGACAGGAGTGGCAGGTGAGGAGGACTGGTTGTGGTGGCCATCCTCCGCGCACCTTCTGACACTTTCTGCCTTTCTTCGGTCTCCTCCAGATCCCTGCTTTGAAGACTTGGGGGCATCTCTGCACTGGCTCTGTAGGTCTAAGTTGCCCAAGATTTGCCTTTCCTTGTCCTTCTGAGAGCGCCTTTCTTTCGATCGCCTACTTTTGTCCCTCTTAGGTTTCCGATGCCTTCTGTCTTTCTTTCGGCTCTCATCTTTGCTTCGGGTAGGGGCAGGAAGAGAAAGCATTATCCTTTCCTGGGGTCTCTCAGCTTCCACAGCTTTCACGATCTCGCCTTGCGGTTCCGGTACAGCCGGGGGTAAATCTCCTGGTGATAGCCTGCCTTCGCTTTCCACCCTTGCCAGTTCAGAAGGGGTACTTTCATAGGTTTTGGAGCTTTCTGTACATTTTTTGGGCGAGTCCCATTCAGCACCTCTATGGTGTTTCTCAAGAGGCGCATCAGTCTTTGCAAACTCCTTTACATACGATGTCTGCACTTTCAAGATACATTCTCCAATTGATGCAGCCGGAATCACTTCGGTCTTTGCAGCGGGAGCCTTTATTTTAAATATCTTTCTTAATTCTCCATCAAGTGCCTTGCTATGTCTTGGTGCTGGGTCTATCACATCTTCTACCCAAGAAGTCTCCTTCTTACTTTCCTCTTTTGCTTCTTTCGTCTCAATCTCCCACTGTGGTTCTGGACTCTTCTTGGCCATGCTTTCAGATTCCTCCACCACACTGGAGGGTTCAAGTTTTATCGTAGTCACGCCATCTGCCTTTTCGGCACCCCAAACAATTTCAGCTTTAGTAGTGGAGTCTTGTTTTTCAGCACCCCAAATGTGGTCAAGTTTATTTTCAACTTCTGTATCGGGTCTTTGTGCTGCTTTTTCCTCCTCTTCCTCCTCCTCCTCCACCTCCCTGGAACAACTATTCCCAGACCCCTTTGTGCCTTCCACCAATGTTTCACAAGCACGTGCTATATCCTCCAAAATGTCTGTCTCAGTGCGGAATCCCGGCCTTGTTGCTATCACCCTTTCGCGTGACACATCTGAGGTAGGGGTGGCTCCTATCTTAGAGTCCCAGGTCCGGTGTGAGGTAGATTGCGCAGTGTATGGGTCAACATTACGCTTGCTCACCATAGTAGCACCAGTAAAATAGGATGAACCCCCTACAGTTTTGAGGCTGTGTCCTCCACGGTAGGAATACTTCTGTCCTTCCAGAACACTTGCCAGGGATTTGAGCACACTATTGCCTCCATGCTGAGCAGGCTTAACTTCGCTAACAGCTTCTTGCCCCAGTATTGCTTTTTTAGGTCCATAATAGGTATTCATTTCCCCAGATTTGGGTTCTGGCGGCTTAGCATCAGATCCAGGACTGCTCGAGATCTGGGTCTGAGTTGGACCGTTGAGGTGGGGTGTTGCTCTGGTCTCTGCTGGTGGGCAGGCGGGAGGGGGAGGAGAATTAAAGTCTTCGTTGCTAGAACTGCCGCTCACCTCCTCCTTTTCTATAGACTCGTCCAGCATCTTCATAATGTCATCCAAGCCATCGGGTAAAATCTTTGCAAACTCCGTGGCTTCCTCAAAAGGTTCGGCTAGCTGTCCCGAAGGAAAGTCAAAGAGTTGCTTGCATCCGGAGGGCTGTTCTTTCACTTCCTCCTGTTCATTGCTCTCTGACAATGCTGGATTCGGACTTAAAGACTTCTGAGACAAGACTGAAGAGGGTGCTGTGGGTGGAGAAGCTAAACCCAGCACCTGAAGGTTTCCTGAGGTATCTTTGTGATAGGTTGTAGAGGAGGAACAGAACGAGGCATTGTCCTCTTGAGCTGGTGACCTCTTTCCTCCTGAATAGCTGCCCTCGGACATAGAGAGTCCATGGCTTAAGTGTTTGCCTTTGATGTCCAGCTCTGGAGTCGGAGGGCTTTTCTTAATTTCTTGTTCTAGTACCTCCTCTTTCTTTGGGGCAAATAACCCAGATTCATCAATTTTTTGCAGGCTTTTGAGTACATGATCCAGGTTGGCATCCTGGAAGGCCTCAGACCTAGGCCTGACTTTGCTGGTGGTGATGCCCTGAGTTCGATGATCAAAGACGTTGCCCGCCACTGGTGTATCGCAAGGTGAATAGTAACCCTCCTGTTTCACGGTTTCTTGACCCTCCCTAAACAGGATCTGCTCCAGTTCCTCTTCGCTCTTTGTCTCCTCCTTGACTGGGGTTGGCAACCAGGTTTGCTGGAGTGAGGGGGTGGAAGGGGGCTTGGGTTGGAGTGGTGGGCATATTGTTTTCGGTGGGTCTTGCTCTTCTGGTGTTGGACAGATACTGACTGTGGTGTCCACTGGGGTCGGATAGCGATCAGAGGGCTAAAAAAATAAAATAAAAAATTAAAGAAAAGCAAAAATTAGTTTTCAAGTGAACAAAATATGAAAATAATTGACTAGACAACGTAAGAAGTGAAGATATTGTAGAGAGTTCTTACAGGGGGCACATCAGTCCTGGAGGTCTTCTGTGTTGGTATGCGGGGTCTTCTCTGGTCGTAAGGCACGTGGAGAGGAGGTGGTGCTGGAATGACCTCCGCAGATGACCTCTGACACCGAGCCTCACTAAGGTCACTTGGAGGGCGGGGCTGCTGGTGTAGTGGTGGTGGTGGACGTGAGGGGCAGTATGAAGAATAGGAAGGGGCATGGGGTGGAATGCGGGGATCCTGCAGGAAAAAACAAAACAAAAAACCAAGGATGAAATTGTTTACTTTGATAGAGGTCGATAAGGTCTTCTTCACGACCAAGCGTCCACCCTTCATTACAGCGTACCTGTCTCTCCCGGCGCTCCCCCCAGGGTTCATGGTTCAGTGGGTTCCAGACATTTGGTTTTGCTGGGGCTTGATGATAAACGTTCCCAGGACCCACTGGCACCGGAGGAGAATGCAGACCAGGGTTACCTCTTCTTTGCTGAAATAGAGAAGAAAATGACAGTCAAACGTCTCGGTGAGAAGTTTATATACTTATAGGTGGTGAGCTCTGAGATATATAGGGAGTATATAAATCTAATTCTCATACATGTTGACAAGTATAGCTCCACCTCTGAGTATCGTTTGTGAACATGAATGGCAACGTGTTATGAAAGTCTTCAATTCTTCACTTTGCCTATCTTGTGCCGATCACGAGTTGTACCATGTGTTAGAATGGATTCCCAGCCAGATGTGCAGTCACATTTCTGTCAGCACTCCTAACACATTAGCTGAGCTTCCATATAGCATTGCCTTCTGTTGTAGTGCCTTGTGGGAGATGTGGTGCTCTTTATATCAGACATAGAGACATAGAAGATTGTCGGCAGAAAAAGACCACTGGGTCCATCTAGTCCGCCCTTTTAGTATTAGAGTAACCTAACTCTCACAATGCACCACACAAGTGTTTGCAAAGTACGGACCTTGGACACACATGGATGAGAAATACAAAATCCCATCTACATGCTGTGTGTGAAAGTGTTACGGATTATACTTGGTATAAAAGTCCATAAGCAACGCCAACCATAGTGCGGCCTCAAAACACTTGGGAGACCATGGATACTTAAAAGGGTAGTTCGCAAATTTTTTTTTTTTACTTGCAAATAAACTGGTGCCAGAAAGTGCCAGAGATTTGTAATTTACTTCTATTAATATAAAGTCAAGTCTTCCAGTACTTATCAGACACTGTATGTCCTGCAGTAAGTGGTGTATTCTTTCCAGTCTGGAAAGCAGGAGAGGTTTTCTATGGGCATTTGCTGCTGCTCTGGACAGTTCCTGACATGGACAGAGGAGGCATCAGAGAGCACTGTGTCAGACAGAAAAGAATACACCACTTCCAGCAGGACATACAGCAGCTAAGTAATGGAAGAATCAAGAAGTAAATCACAAATCTGTTTGTTCAACAACCTTTTTAACGTCTTCTCATAACTCCATACCATTGTAACATCAGGAAAATAATGTGCATAATGTAACCGCGTCTCACCTGTTCAGGGCTTCCACTCCTTCGCCGTTTCATAGGCTGCTCATCTCCTCCAAGCTGACTGTGCGGTGGTGACTGGAGCGGTGGTACATCAACACTGGGGACAGGACGCTTCAATGGCGGGGGTCCTCTCTTTCCTACGAAGTGTCTCTTTTGCTGAGAATGATACAAGCGAGAAATGTTACTAAAACCCCCCAGAAAACAAACATTGGTGTAAAAAACGGCAATTCTCCCGCAGCTCACCTCGTGCTGCATCAGGTCCCATACTTGCTGTAAGCGAGGCAGAGATTTGGGGCGATGGTGTGGAGGCGAGGAGTGGAGGTTCCATAGGTGAGTCTGAAAAATAGAGATGGGGGTCAATAAAAGAGAAAGCTGAGAAGGAAACAGGTTGGCAGCATAAGAGGATGGTAGGAGAACAATAAACAATAGTGAGCGAACAAGTCAAAATGTTTCAGTCTGACGACAATATCTGAACGCAAACACTCAGGGTTTCATTCTCCGTGGCTGCAGAAGTCAGATGCTACCACTAGGGTGGCATCTAACTTCTGGAGCCGCAGGGGAATCACCCACTGAGCCCTAGCGGCGGCATCCGACTTCTGCAACCACGGGGAATCAAACGCTGAGCATTTGGGTTCGGATACTTGAAAGGAGTAATTTGCCCCCAAAAAATTCTTTCAGATCAACTGGTGCCAGAAAGTGCCAGTGATTTGTAATTTACTTCTATTAAAAAATATCAAGTCTTCCGGTACTTATGAGCTGCCGTATGTCCTGCAGGAAGTGGTGTATTTTTTCCCGTCTGACACAGTGTTCTCTGCTGCCCCCTCTGTCCAGGTCAGAAAGAGTACAGAGCAGCCGCAAATCCCCACAAAAAAAAGTCTCCCGCTTTCTACACTGGAAAGAACACACCACTTCCTTCAGGACCTACGGCAGCTGATGTGTACTGATAGGCTTGATATTTTTTTTATCAGCTGCTGTAGGTCCTGCAGGAAGTGGTGTATTCTTTCCAGTCTAGAGAGCGGGAGACGTTTTCTGTGGGGATTTGTGACTGCTCTTTACAGTTCCTGACATGGACAGAGGTGGCAGCAGAGAGCACTGTGTTAGATGGGAAAAAAATACACCTGCAGGACATCCAGCAACTGATAAGTACTGGATTTACAAATCTCTGGCACTTTTCTACAGCAGTTGATTTGTAAGACAAAGTTTTGGGTAAACTACCCCTTTAACCTGTGGCTTGTCAGAACTACAACTCCCATCATGCCCCGAGAGCAAATGGTTAGGGAACACTGCCCTAGAGGCATAGGATTGTAAATTTAAAGAAAAAAAAAAAATACTGGACTTAACAAGTACAATGAGTTCCCATCACTACATGAGGTAAGTGGAGACACCGCCATACCTGCTGCAGCCGGGAGATGTGAGCGTTCAGCTCGTAGCCTCCATGGTAGCGTGCGGCAGCCTGGTAGCAGCGCACGGCGTCCTCCAGTTCCTGCTCCGACTCATAGATCTGACCCAGCTGCTCCCAGATCTGCGGCTGCTGCTCATCGCGCAGGAGGAGCTGGACGCAAGAGTGTACCCGTTCTAATTTCCCAAAGCGATGGCCCGGAGGAGAGCTGATATAAAGAGGGTCAATAAGAGTCACAAGTACACTTTCCATGGACACCCTCACAAAGGGGGGGGGGAGGGGGGGCGGGGGATTGTAAAGGTTGTAAGGAAACAGCATGAGAATACAATAGAACACACCCCAAGAGTATCAGCCCAAACCCAGACACTTACCCGAGAGGGTAATAGGGTTTGCTGGGGTGGCCCATGTTTGTCACATGATTAGACGACAGGTGTGGGGGCAGCTGAGGTTGGTTAAGGTTGGTGGAGCATCTGAGAGCGAGACAGAAGGAGAGAGAGAGGGGAAAGCAATGACAGCGCGTAAGGTACAATGCACCCGGCAATCACATGGACAGAACAAGCGACTGTACTGAAGCAGATGGCTCCAAAACCAAGTGACTATTACTAGGACGAGAAAATCCTTCCCCACCTGCCAGAAGGGACCCATGGCCTGGGGTGAGCAGGGTTCCATGACGAGTTGATTCCACTGATGAAGGGGTCACGGGGAAAGCGGGATCCAAACTGTTCCTGTGAGCGATACATCCAGACTGCAGGAAGACCAAAGCCATTATAAGCTACAAGTGGAGACAAACAACAGGTAAAACTAAAGAAGGAAACAAACAAAAAAATACCGTTTCAATTCGTGGGGTTTCACAGGTCGAGGTGCAGGAGCACAGGGGGGAGCATGTTTTCCTCAATCACCAAGAAAGTCTATGGAAAAGAGAGAGTAGGTAAGTGACATGTATTCTCACAATCAAACACTAGGTGGCAGCTGGAAACACTCATGATTGCAGTGAGTTTCCAAGACACTAGGAGGCGCCACACAGATATTCTTGTGTCAGCCAGTTATTTCTATGATGCAACGTAAACATAAACTGCAAAGACAATGCAGCATTTCAGAGATCTGTGACATTTACCAGACAATGTAATAACTGTACTGAGCCGGCGGTGTTACCACATAGTATATCCCTCTAATACACCAACCAGAGGCCGGAATACCACACAGGGGGACATGGAGTATACATATACAGGGGAGTCTCCTCCTGCAGGGTGATACAGATAGGAGCTATGCGTCTCCTCCTCCTCCTCCTGCAGGGTGATACAGATAGAAGGAGCTATGCGTCTCCTCCTCCTCCTGCAGGGTGATACAGATAGATGGAGCTATGAGTCTCCTCCTCCTCCTGCAGGGTGATACAGATAGAAGGAGCTATGCGTCTCCTCCTCCTCCTGCAGGGTGATACAGATAGAAGGAGCTATGCGTCTCCTCCTCCTGCAGGGTGATACAGATAGAAGGAGCTATGTGTCTCCTCCTCCTCCTCCTGCAGGGTGATACAGATAGAAGGAGCTATGTGTCTCCTCCTCCTCCTCCTGCAGGGTGATACAGATAGAAGGAGCTATGAGTCTCCTCCTCCTCCTGCAGGGTGATACAGATAGAAGGAGCTATGAGTCTCCTCCTCCTCCTGCAGGGTGATACAGATAGAAGGAGCTATGAGTCTCCTCCTCCTCCTCCTGCAGGGTGATACAGATAGATGGAGCTATGAGTCTCCTCCTCCTCCTGCAGGGTGACACAGATAGAGGGAGCTATGCGTCTCCTCCTCCTCCTGCAGGGTGATACAGATAGAGGGAGCTATGCGTCTCCTCCTCCTCCTGCAGGGTGATACAGATAGAAGGAGCTATGCGTCTCCTCCTCCTCCTCCTGCAGGGTGATACAGATAGAAGGAGCTATGAGTCTCCTCCTCCTCCTCCTGCAGGGTGATACAGATAGAAGGAGCTATGAGTCTCCTCCTCCTCCTCCTCCACCTCCTGCAGGGTGATACAGATAGAAGGAGCTATGCGTCTCCTCCTCCTCCGGCAGGGTGATACAGATAGAAGGAGCTATGCGTCTCCTCCTCCTCCTGCAGGGTGATACAGATAGAAGGAGCTATGAGTCTCCTCCTCCTCCTCCTGCAGGGTGATACAGATAGAAGGAGCTATGAGTCTCCTCCTCCTGCAGGGTGATACAGATAGAAGGAGCTATGAGTCTCCTCCTCCTCCTGCAGGGTGATACAGATAGAAGGAGCTATGAGTCTCCTCCTCCTGCAGGGTGATACAGATAGAAGGAGCTATGAGTCTCCTCCTCCTGCAGGGTGATACAGATAGAAGGAGCTATGAGTCTCCTCCTCCTCCTGCAGGGTGATACAGATAGAAGGAGCTATGAGTCTCCTCCTCCTGCAGGGTGATACAGATAGAAGGAGCTATGAGTCTCCTCCTCCTCCTCCTCCTGCAGGGTGATACAGATAGAAGAAGCTATGAGTCTCCTCCTCCTCCTCCTCCTGCAGGGTGATACAGATAGAAGGAGCTATGCGTCTCCTCCTCCTCCTCCTGCAGGGTGATACAGATAGAAGGAGCTATGAGTCTCCTCCTCCTCCTGCAGGGTGATACAGATAGAAGGAGCTATGCGTCTCCTCCTCCTCCTGCAGGGTGATACAGATAGAAGGAGCTATGAGTCTCCTCCTCCTGAAGGGTGATACAGATAGAAGGAGCTATGAGTCTCCTCCTGCAGGGTGATACAGATAGAAGGAGCTATGCGTCTCCTCCTCCTCCTGCAGGGTGATACAGATAGAAGGAGCTATGAGTCTCCTCCTCCTCCTCCTGCAGGGTGATACAGATAGAAGGGGCTATGAGTCTCCTCCTCCTCCTGCAGGGTGATACAGATAGAAGAAGCTATGAGTCTCCTCCTCCTCCTCCTCCTGCAGGGTGATACAGATAGAAGAAGCTATGAGTCTCCTCCTCCTCCTCCTCCTGCAGGGTGATACAGATAGAAGGAGCTATGCGTCTCCTCCTCCTCCTCCTGCAGGGTGATACAGATAGAAGGAGCTATGAGTCTCCTCCTCCTCCTGCAGGGTGATACAGATAGAAGGAGCTATGAGTCTCCTCCTCCTGAAGGGTGATACAGATAGAAGGAGCTATGAGTCTCCTCCTCCTCCTCCTGCAGGGTGATACAGATAGAAGGAGCTATGCGTCTCCTCCTCCTCCTGCAGGGTGATACAGATAGAAGGAGCTATGAGTCTCCTCCTCCTCCTGCAGGGTGATACAGATAGAAGGAGCTATGAGTCTCCTCCTCCTCCTCCTCCTCCTGCAGGGTGATACAGATAGAAGGAGCTATGAGTCTCCTCCTCCTCCTCCTCCTCCTGCAGGGTGATACAGATAGATGGAGCTATGAGTCTCCTCCCCCTGCAGGGTGATACAGATAGAAGGAGCTATGAGTCTCCTCCTCCTGCAGGGTGATACAGATAGAAGGAGCTATGAGTCTCCTCCTCCTCCTCCTGCAGGGTGATACAGATAGAAGGAGCTATGCGTCTCCTCCTCCTCCTGCAGGGTGATACAGATAGAAGGAGCTATGAGTCTCCTCCTCCTCCTCCTGCAGGGTGATACACAGAGGGGGCTATGCGTCGTCTCCTCCTCCTCCTCCTCCTGCAGGGTGATACAGATAGATGGAGCTATAAGTCTCCTCCTCCTCCTCTTCCTGCAGGGTGATACAGATAGAAGGAGCTATGAGTCTCCTCCTCCTCCTCCTGCAGGGTGATACAGATAGAGGGAGCTATGAGTCTCCTCCTCCTCCTCCTGCAGGGTGATACAGATAGAAGGAGCTATGTGTCTCCTCCTCCTCCTGCAGGGTGATACAGATAGAAGGAGCTATGCGTCTCCTCCTCCTGCAGGGTGATACAGATAGAAGGAACTATGAGTCTCCTCCTCCTCCTGCAGGGTGATACAGATAGAAGGAGCTATGCGTCTCCTCCTCCTGCAGGGTGATACAGATAGAAGGAGCTATGAGTCTCCTCCTCCTCCTGCAGGGTGATACACAGAGGGGGCTATGCGTCTCCTCCTCCTGCAGGGTTATACACAGAGGGGGCTATGACTCGCCCCACATGGTGACACGGTTCCGGATGGGGGGGTGTATCTGATGCATGATGACATTTCTCTCGGCCTACACATGGCTGAGTCAGCTCCCCCTCGGTCACACAGAGTAGTGTTACTCAGCAGACCATGTACAGACACACCTCCCATGTGTCACCCACCACTCACATACTACACATAAACGTGTGAGCACATTAACCCTTCCCAAAACTGGGGGGAGGGGGGGGGGGTAAAGAAACAACAGAGGTGAAGGAGAGACAACTTGTTGTTTGTCAGTGGCTGGACCTCTTCCTTCCCCCCATGTCTCCGGGGACAGACGGATGATGACTAGTGCCTGACAGGCACAACCAGACCAGACACCATAATGAGTACATAATGCAGAGGAAATGGACCATAGAGTAAAAGAAAGGCGGCACTCCCTCCCTATCCCCCAAGGAGACACCCCGGGGCCTGCCAGGTGACTCGCCCTAATAGGGTTCCCTGTTTTTCCTTTGACAATAAACGGTTTACATTCACATTACCTATTGTGTCCCCTGGGATCTGGCCGTAAGGTTTCCCTACAGCGCCACCACAGGGGAAATACGGCATTACACCATATAATACAGCACAGGTCCTCCGCAGGGGGAGACTCTCTCTGTCACCAGAGAAGTGAGGATCCTAAACAGACACCCCCCGCATTGTGTCAGATCGAGGGGGTCTGACCACTGGGACCCCTGCTGTCTGAAGAAGGGGACCCCAACTTTTGTCACAGTCTATAGAGCCACCAAGGGAGCCAGTTGCTGTGCTGCTAGGTTGCTGTAAGTTGGAATACCCCTTTAACAAGACATCTTTACTCTTGGCTTCACTTTCAGCTTGGACCTTCACGCGACCAAAAGGGCGAGATAAGCACAACTAACATTACTATAATACCATATACTACTAACATTACTATAATACCATATACTACTAACATTACTGTAATACCATATACTACTAACATTACTATAATACCATATACTACTAACATTACTATAATACCATATACTACTAACATTACTATAATACTATATACTACTAACATTACTATATTACCGGCATACAACAGTCTATACACCGGGTGTAATCTATAACCATGAAGACACATCAGCATAGAAGCGGGATATACCTGTATATACACTACTACACCATCACCTGTATATACACACAGCCCAGACCCTGTATATACACTACTACACCATTACCTGTATATACATACTACGATACCATGTCCTGTATATACTACTACACCATATCCTGTATATATACACACACACACACACACACACACTACTACACCATCACCTGTATATACACCGCTACACCATGACCTGTATATATACACACCACTCCACCATGACCTGTATATACACTACTACACCATGCCCTATATATACACCGCTCCACCATGACCTGTATATACACCGCTCCACCATGACCTGTATATATACCGCTCCACCATGACCTGTATATATACACCGCTCCACCATGACCTGTATATACACTACTACACCATGCCCTATATATACACCTCTCCACCATGACCTGTATATACACCGCTCCACCATGACCTGTATATATACACACCACTCCACCATGACCTGTATATACACCACTCCACCATGACCTGTATATACACTACTACACCATGCCCTATATATACACCGCTCAACCATGACCTGTATATACACCGCTCCACCATGACCTGTATATATACCGCTCCACCATGACCTGTATATATACACCGCTCCACCATGCCCTGTATATACACCGCTCCACCATGACCTGTA
This sequence comes from Dendropsophus ebraccatus, assembly GCF_027789765.1. Classification (NCBI taxonomy): domain Eukaryota; kingdom Metazoa; phylum Chordata; class Amphibia; order Anura; family Hylidae; genus Dendropsophus; species Dendropsophus ebraccatus. Next base: position 222,581,810 of record NC_091454.1, read on the forward strand.
TATATACACACACACACTACTACACCATGACATACATACAACCGCATAAATTTATAGATTGCGATATGAAAAGAAATAATCAACATTCCCCTTAATTTCCCCGTATTATTCCCTCCGCCCCCGCCAGATGTTTTCTGGGGCTTCCCCAGTGCGTCACCACCGGACGGTTGTGTTACAGGAGGGTTCAGTAAGTCTGAAGGGGAAACAGTTAAAGTCGGCAGAAGCCGGAACAGGCATGAATGGGTCTCGGCGAACAAGGGGTGAGGAAAAAGTGAGAGGAGATCACATGACCACACAACGACACAGAGAGGCGACAGTGTATGTGTGTGCGAGAGAGCGTGCTCAGTACAAAGGGGGGAGAGAGAGAGAGAGAAGAGAGAAAAGAGAACAAAGGGTGGAGAGAAGGAGAGATAGAGAGACCGTGTATGTGTGTGCGCGAGGGAGACAGTGTATGTATAAGCGATAGAGCATGCTCAGTACCAAGGGGGCGAGAGAGAGAGAGAGAGAGAGAGAGAGAGAGAGAGAGAGAGAGAGAGAGAGAGAGAGAGAGAGAGAGAGAGAGGGAGACACAGCTAATGTGTGTGCACGAGAGAGTGAGAAAGAGAGACAGATAACAGAGACCAAACTGGTTGAGGAGGAAAGACAAGAGATGTAAGAGGAGGAGACGGGCGTCGTGAGTCTCAGTCTATTGTCCCTAAACTTTACAAGAAGCTGTACAAAGGAAGAGATAAAAGAGACCGAACAAGTGCGAGACAGTCAGGCAAGGAAAAAGACATAACAGAAGAATCAGACAGGTCAAAGCGGTGAGAGGACAGTGAGAACCCCACCATAGAAGTGCACTGTGTGAACATAGTCAAGAACGCAGCTGTCACTCACCTCCGGGACAAAGAGACAGCTGCCATGGGATGGTGTTCACAGCAGTCCTGTCCTCCCTCCCCACACTCCACCCAGACCAGTTCTATGCCTGAGACAGCTCCTGTTCTATATATGAGACAGTTCCAGTCCTATGTGATGGACAGCTCCGGTTCAATGTGAGAGAGATAGCTTCTGTTGTATATGAGAGACAGCTCCGCTTCGACAGCTCAGTTTGCGTGCGAAATAGCTCCTGTTGTATATGAGAGACAGCTCCGCTTGGACGTGAGAGACGGCTCCTGTTCTATGTTAAGAGACAGCTCTGGATCTACGTAAGGGACTGCTTCATCGATACTTGACGAGGACTTCAGAGACACATGGCCATGTTCCAGCACAGCCCGTCCGTTCCTGACTGTCTCTTGTGTGAGTTTATCGGATGTTCTCTCTCACGCTCCTCTTCTTCCCCCACCAGACTCCTCCCTCCCTCACCTCCGCCATCTCTACCGGAGCCAAGTTTAAAGGGACACTGATGACGTCACCGCAAACTCAAAGCACACCCACCCCGGGATTCCCTGACCACACACACACCACTCCCACACCCAGCCCACCGCTCATTTAAGGTGGAACTGACTGTGCTTTTCAAACTTAAGGTAGACTGAGTCAACGTGTTACATAAAAGAGTATAGACTTCATTCGAGCATGTGTGCTACAGTCATCTGATGTTCCTCCAGAGAAGATGTGTCACCGCTCGAACCATTGCAAAAAAATCACGCCGACAGCATCAACGACTGGTGGGAAGATTGTACCGCTTCAGTGTTATTGCGTCGGTATTTCTGAGATGAACGACCACCTATAAGGTTGGTAAAGTCACGGCATTGACTTCTATAGGAAAATCTCGTTAAACTGCTATACTATTGTTTCCGTCAAGTGACAATCAGCAAGAGATTCACCGGAGAATCAGACACACGCGACTGACGGTCTAACGTCTTCCTGATTTAGAGGGTATTCTACCACGTTATGGGTTAAATCTTTAATTGTAATGCTGTCCGTAGTCATGTGACATTGTACAGGACACTTGAGGACACGCCAGGAGGGGCACTGGTAGAGAGGACTGGTGTCGGTTTTTGGCCGAGGAGGATCCCGCGATCTTCTAAGACACAGGGGGGCGTACAGCAGCCTTGGCACCAGTGTGGGCAGGTGTCTGAGGGAACGATGATGACGATGGTGGTGGTGACACGGGAAGGATGTCGCCTCCATAAATACAGTGTGACAACAGAAGACTCGGGAGTTAGGAGAGGGGGAAGGAAGTGACATCAGAGAAACACAGAGGAGGGGGGGAGAGAGAGACACAAAGGAGTACGAGGAGAGGAGAAAGAATGGAGGGAGAAAGCGCTGAAAGAGACGGACGTGGGAAGACAGACAGCGACAGAAAAGTTTTTAAGATAGGGGGTGAGAGGCTGGGGATGGGGAGGAGACGGGGCGAGTCCGGAAAGAGGGGGGGACGGGAGGGATAGGACTATGGGGGGGGGGGGGGGGGGTATAGACAAAGATACAAAGACTGACAGAGGATTGGAGAAGGGAAACATGAAGGCATAGATAGGAGAGGGGGATAAAGGTTGTGGGGGCCAGTAAGACAAAGGGGGCTCTGGGGTGTGTGTCACATGTAGATAACCCCGAGACAGACCTAACGCACGGCTCCTGCAGATGTGCGAGACAGATGAGGTCACTGTATATCGTACGCCCCGTAAAGAGCGAGACATTCTGTTCCCCCCTCGGGGCACCATCATCATGCCGCTACACAACGTCACGACTTTAACCCATCGCCAACGACCCGCATGGAGAGAGCTAGTCCTAAATTATAACATGGCTTGAGCAGGAATAGCTGCGACTATAAATAGTCCAAGAAGCTCATCGGACGTAAAAATATCCGAGGGAAAACCGTGACTAAGTGGGGAGTTTTGGTAACCCCCCCATGTGACCATATTAATACACGTTATAGTAGTCAGGGCTACAAAACATCGCTAATAAAAGTGCTGACGCTTCATATTCCTAGTACGATCATCCTACGATTTTCTGAAAAATGTTTTGGCTTTTCTTCCAAGAAACCTGTCGAGCACCGGCCCCCTTCCCATAACAGCGGTGCACTTCTATTTTCTCAGAAACCAAATCTTACAAAACACTTCTCCTTTACATTAAAACTTTCACAAGTCTCCGCAAACAGTCATGTGACATAGTGTGTACGTGAAAAGCTCAGATGTTAAGGTGGAAGCACAAGTCTTTCTGGGAGCGGCAAAAATATCAAATAGACTATACTCCCCCTTCCCTGACCCCCCCCCCCCCCTCCTCTGCCTTCCTTACAGCTCCAGGTCCCCAACACTCTATGTTTCTTTCTGTGCTTTATGATGTCCCGTTCATGCAGCTGCTGCCAGGATCTACATGAAGAGGACATCATCATTGGAAATGGAAAGCACCAGGGACCAAGGGGAACAAAGCAGGGGAGTATGCTTTAATTTTTTTTTTTTTTTTTTTAAAGTAAAACCCCTTAAAAGGTGGACATACACATTATATAAAAGTTGGTTAATGGTTGATCAAATGTTACATGATGCAGCCATACAGATTTCCCCACCTATTTGATCTGTTATCGGCTGAGTATATTGAACATGTGGGTAAGGTCACGAGTGGTTGAGAAGCAGCTGTCGGTGGCCACATGACTTTCCCACAAAAAAATTTTAAAAAACACAAAAAACAGCACCACCACAGGTCAACAGGTTGTGTGTGGTATTGCAATTATTGTTGAGTAAACTTGAGAAACCTGTCCAGGTTTGGCAACTTTTCCAAACCCGAACACACAGCATTTTATTGCTAGCGTCTGGAGAAGGTGGATGCCACCCTAGGGAGCCCTGGAAAATATAGACACAGCCTACAGCCTATGGCTGTACCCGTGTTTTCCTGGCAGTCCTAAGGCGGCCTCTAACTTCTTCAGATGTCAGGAATAAAATGCTGAGTGTCCAGGTTTGGCGAAGTTTCCAAATCTGGACAGGTTTCTCGAGTCTGCTCAACACCGATTAACATTTAGCTCTATTCACTTCAATGTAATTGAGTTGCAAAACCACACCCAACCTGAAGACAGGAGTGGCGCTGTTTCTGGAGGAAAGCAGACATGTTTTTCTAAGCCTGGACAGCACAGTATGGCCACCTTTAGAACCTCTCAATCCCAATTAGAGAGGCTATTCTGGGATTATTAGATTATTCCACAGGATCACTAAGATCAGTGGAGGTGCATCCTTCAAGTAATGAAGCAGCATCGCACACGCTCGATCACCTTCTTATTTACATGGGGGACAAAGGATGCCCAGTTTTGTGGCTGGTGGGGGTCATCAAGGTTAAACCCTCACCAATCAGATCCCTCATCACCTATTCTGTGAATAAAGTTATAATATTTGGATAACCCCCTCTAAAATAACACTGTCGCTCCCTGATGGCCTACTAAGCAGGCGGCACTGCTATGCCTTAGGGCCCTATTCCACGGGATGATTATAGTTTAAAAAAACAAAAACGTTTTGTGTAATAGCAGACCACGTTTAAAGATCAAAGAGAAATCATTGGTCACTTGATAGAATTGGGACCCATTTTTAACGTTGATCGTTTGTGCATCGTTCGATGTAATAAGACGTCATTTGTTGAAAGTAGCGACCAACGCAATAGCGATGACCGGAAGAACAATCTTAAGTAACGATCGTCGTTCTGTGTAATTGGGTGAATGATTTCAGGTCGTTCGCCATAGTGGTCGTTTGAGATTATCGTTAAAAAAAAGAAATCGCTTTGTGGAATAGGACCCTTAGGGTGGGTTCACATTGAGGAAGCCACGGGGAGAAGTTCCGGAGGATTCTGTTGCTCGTCTCCGCACATCTCTGCCCGTTCCACAGACTCATTTCTATGGGTGGGCGAATTCCGCGGTTCGCAGAAAGAATTGACATGTCAATAGAGATAAGCGAACCTCGAGCATGCTCGATTCGATCCTAACCAGAACTTTAGGCATTAGATTAGCGGTGGCTGCTGAAGTTGGATAAAGCTCTAAGGCTATGTGGAAAACATGGATATAGTCATTGGCTGTATCCATGTTTTCCAGACAACCTTAGAGCTTTATCAAAGTTCAGCAGCCCCCGCTAATCAAATGCCGATCGTTCGGGTTCGGATCGACTCGAACCCGGTTCGCTCATCTTTACATGTCAATTCTTTCGGCGAACGGCGGAATCCATCAGTGCAAAGAATTGAGTCTATGGCACAGGCGGACATGCGCGTGGCCACAAGCGGGGACAAGTGACGGAATGCGCTGGATCTTCTCTGCGCAGATTCTTCAATGTCAACCTACCCTAAGGGCCCTTTTTCCACAAAGCAATTTTTTCTTTCCACTGATTAACTATGAATGATTACAAACAAGCACTTTCAGGAACAACCTGAAATCAATTACTATATCATATGAAACGATGGTCCTTAGTTGCGATCGTTCCTATACTCTAGTCTACGAATGAACGATGTGTATGTACACCGAAAGATTTGCGAGCGATTAGCGAACGATTAAGTATAATGTTATGGTCCACTCAAAAAAATGCGATTGTTTGCTGGCTTTAATTCAAACCATTTAACAATTTCCCGCCTGATAATCTTTCAGTGTAATAGAGTCCACTGTGTGAGGTGCAATAACATTAAACACTTTACAAACAGCATTCTTCTGTTCTTAAAGGGAACCAATGTTAAGGGCCAATCTCAGACGCCCAAACACCACTGAACAAAAATGTAAAAAGGCCCCCACTAAATGACCTTCCAAACTACCAAATCAGAGGGCTGGAAAATAGCCTGCAAGAACCCCCCCCCCCCCCCCTCCTTATTGTAAACTCTCAAGACATTCAGAAGAGCCAGGGCAAGTCATGTGACACTTCCATTAAATGTTTCCGGAAGTGCGGGGCAAACCAAAGATAGTCGAACCCTATGACTGCATTTTTTTTTTAGGAATCAATAGTGCGATGTTCCCTGTTGCTATACAACACTGCACAGATGGACCAATCTCAAAGACGCTTGTTCTGGTGACAATCCACCACCGGGCCTCTATATCGAAGTGCTGTTGGACTTAGATGCCAATGAGGTGGAAGTGTGATACAAGGTCCAACCATAACTATTCCCGATTCCCCCATTACCCTACACCTGAACATCAGTCCCATACCAACAATAAGGTGTCAATATTTAAAGGGCTTGTCCACTTTCATAATATGGAGGTAGAGGGTCTTAAATGTGGATGGAGGACTTCTGTCTTCTCCTTGGTAAGCAAACCCAATGTGCTGTAAACTCCACTCATGTTACCAATAACCCCTACTGTATGTAAAGAGGTGGGGATCCACTCAAAGAATCACCTACAACCCAGCAAATTGGAAACTCTTATTAATAGCAGTGCATATGGCAGATGACACCAGTCCTGTCCCTGTGAACCATGCCCAGAGAAGAGAATTTATCAGCATGCTGGAGGAGAGCCTGGAATCACACAGGTAAATGGGTTACGGCCAGGACGCTGAAGCAATGCCTTGGTTATGCAAGCACTTACATAGTGGAAATGTACCACAGGATCAACAAGTCTGGCAGCAGGGAAGAGATGGATGGAGATCATTGTCTTTCATTTAAATAAATCCTATATTGATGTATCTAAAGCTGGCAGTTAGCTTCGTTTTGCTCAAGAGGGTCCATGGCATCACCCTTTTAGCGGGAATGCACACCAGACTGTTTTGTTGCAGATCACAGTACCACCATGGCCATCACTGTGTATGTGTTAGAGATACGGCACTGCTCAACAAACTTTAATTCACTTTTCATAGGATAGACCAAAGTTAAAAGGGGTTATCCGGGATAAGAAAAACACGGCTGCTTTCTTTCAGGAACAGCACCACACCTGTTCTCAGTTTGGGCGTAGTTTTCGTCAATATAGTGCTTGGATACATCAAAGTAGAATGTGTATAAAGAAAAAGAAATGACCAAACCGCTCCCAACATCTCAGCTTCCTACTGAAGTTATACAGACAATAATAATAAAGCTATTCTTACCTTACTACACTCCCCTAGTGTCCTCTTGTGGCATCTTCGGTTCCCCTTCTGAACAATCCCACCACCACTTCCGAGACAATGAAAACCTGCTTGGCCAATCAATAGCTAGGTTGCTGTCCCATCTCAAAGGGAACCTGTCACCCCCCCGTGCCGGGGCAGAGCCCAGCCGACACCCCCCCACCCCCCGGTGGAGACCCTTATACTTACCCTGCGCAAGAAGTCCCACTCCAGTACCCGCTCCCGTTGCCAAGATATCTCCGTCGGTAGCCATCATTCTCTATGAGCATCGGACTCATCTCTGATGAGCGCGCGCTGGGCTTCCGACAGCGATATCTCGGCAACAGGAGTGGGTCCAGAAGCGGGACTTCGTGCACAGAGTAAGTATAAGGGTCTACAACGGTGGGGGGGGGGGGGGGAGGTAAAATCGGCCAGGCTCTGCCCCAGCACGGAGGGTGACAGGTTTCCTTTAAGGCCCTATTACATGGCCCGATCTGGAGGAGCAAGCGAGTGCCGACCTGTCATATCAGTGCTCACCTGCTCCTTGTTCCCCGCTCGCTGACGGTGCTATTACACGCCAACAGCGAGCAGGATCCCAGGTCAAGCCCAGAGGAGATAGCGGTGGTCTGCTGCCGCCGCGCCTTGTACAAGAAGAGACGGCCAGCAGACTGTCGCTATCATTTTTACTTTATTTCTAACATGTTGAAAGACATGGATCAGCTCACATTGTGTATGTCTGCTGATCGTTGCTTTTTAACAGGAGCTATTACACCAAGAGAGTGTCAGCCGTAACGGCCGATAATCGCTTGGAGCAATAGGGCCTTTAGTTAGGGATTGGCTGAACTGACAAGTTCGTCTTGGAAGGGGTGGTAGATCGTTCAGCAAGAGACCTGGAGATTCCACAAGAGAACACCAGGGGAGCCCAGTAAGTTAAGAATAGGCTCTATTATTTTCTATATAACTACAGCAATATTTTTTTTAAATCCCAACGCTGAAGTACCTTTTAAAAGGGAAAGAGTATCTAACCTTATGATAAGTTCCTATAGGGCACAGGGTGCTGAGGATGAAAGCATGTTTCTTATTTTCATCTTCGGCTAAGTTTCCCAGATATTCTGAGTTTTCCTTTTTTCTCTTATGCCAATAGGTTGTTTGGTGCACTGGGGGTGGAGCTGCATATCAGCAGATCGGTGAGGATATTCAACCCCTCCCCCAGTGCACCAAAACAACTGATTTGCATATTGAAAAATCTGAATATCTTGAAGTCTGCACTGAGGATAAGGGTAACAAACATACCTTTATCCTCAGCGTCCCGTATCAACAGGTTAAATACTTCTAACCTGCTGATAGTTTCCCTTTAAGGCTTTGTGTGCACTGAGTATTTTGACATGGAATCAATGTGGATTTTGAGTCCTCTTACCATTTATTTTAATAGGAAATCCTCATTAGAGTTCACTGTGAATAGGACTTGATTAGATCCATGTCAAAAGTGGTAAAGAGGAATTATCAGCAGGTTAGACGAATCTAACCTGCTGAATTGTCCCTACTGCACAGGAGACTCCGAGGAGGAAGCTATGTCTCTTACCTTCCTCCTCTGCGCCATTCCAGTGTCATTAGTAGTTTGCTTCAGGGTCCAGTGACACTGTTAGGAGCACCACCTGCCCCCATATCGGTGATTCGGCCTGCTCCATTTAATATCATTAGAAAGGGGTGCTATGGGGGCGGGCAGTGCTTCTAACAGCACTCCAGTGCTCCTAACGGTCTCACTGGACCGTTGAGCAAAAATCTAACTGCACAGGAATGACGCCGAGGAGGAAGGTAAGACACATACCTTCTTCCTCAGCGTCTCCAGTATAATAGGGACATATCAGCAGGTTAGACTCGGCTAACCTGCAGACAGTTCCCCTTTAAAAAGCCATCTCATACCAAAAATACACATCCGTAAACCCTTAAGTTTCCACAAGGACTTTAGATGTGGATTTTCTTGCCAAAATTTAACTCCGTGTGAACATGCGGTAATCGTAACATATTTTATCAAATAAAACAGGATCCAACATAAAATTGCATGAAACTCACCGTGTCATCGAAGGCGAAGGGCCAATTCAGATATCAAAGTGGATTGCACAACGGACCCTGAAACAATACAAACAATTAGTGGAGGAAAGGACGTAAGCGTAGTGAGTGCAAGTGAGAACAAAAAGTAGTGATGGTGGCTGTGCATGGGGGGTCAGCGGTAAACAACCAGAAAATAGAACCAAGTAATAGAAGCAGAAAACAATAGACACAAAGTATACGACACGGGCAGACATCTTGGGGCTTCCAGCTGATGCTGTGACTAGTAGTTCCACTACAACAGAAAGCCACAAGGGCCAGTGTAAATAAGATACCCAAGTCATATCTTCCAAGACTTCTCTTCTGCTAGAAATGAGACAAGAACAAAACATTAACAGTTTCAACATGGCGGACAAACTCGGCCTTGCTCGGCGAAGCTTCGACTATTCTCAATCTAGAACAGCTATTTTCCCATAAATCTACCAAAAAGAAATAAAAAAAGAAGTTTGTCCACCGTGTTGAAAGATTAAAAAAAAAAAAGTTAACTGTTCCCATAATATTGTTAATCAAGAAGGGTGTTCTCTGAGACGGTTTCTATAAAGTTTGTTGAAGAGACCACAGTGGGCGACAGGAAAATTGGCTTTGTTGCCTCAGAGTTCAATTGCTGTTGGTAACAAGGTCACTTTCTCTTCTAGGTAAGGTATACGAGAAGCCCACTTTGTCCTTTTGAATAAACTTTATTTACACAAACTCTGAGTCCCTTTAAATTTTGGAAACTTACAAAACCATTACATTAATGATCACCCCCGACAAGACCAACCAACAACCAACCAATCAGTCCGACCTTGTTGGATGTTATTGATTGTCGATCAGTGATAACCAATAACCATACAATGCCAAATGCAAAACACAGTCTGACATGTTCTTGTGGTCTTCAGTTGACCGAAAAGTTGCCCATGGACCAGCAGATTTTCAGTGTCTATGGGCAGCTTATTGCAATTTGGTATCGAGTCCTTCTTATGTTTGCTGTAAACCCTTATAAATAACCAAGTTACCCATTTACCCCTCTACAAAAGATTTGCCCCCTCTAGTATTTCCACCCCCTCTAAAACCCCAGCACAACCTCTTTTGAATTCTAAAAACATTACCTACGAAGATATTCAACAGCACAATTTTTTGCCTAAACAAACAACTTAGTGTTACTCGGGCCCGTTGACTGCACACGCGGTTGAGCGGCGTAAGACCACAGGCAGGGGAGAAGCAGGAGCATGCGCAGGGAGTAGTAACATAAAGTTCTCAGCTCAGGTGAGGATGATGGCTGCTGCCAGGTCCCAGCAAGAGACCTGCAGACGGTCTGGTCTTTTCCTCAGGGCTGGGTTGAAATGCTGCACGGAGTGCTTGCCCTTTTCCGGAAAAAGGAACCTGTTGAGCGATACTACGTTAAAACGGAACACCAGAAATGGCAATTCAAGAACCCCCATCTGTCAAGAAGATGACGTCCACTTTACTTTATCAGCTCCTTTTATGCAAGGAAAAAAAAAATTTAAAAAATCGCATGCGGACAAATTGAAAGAATCTTTTTCGAGAATTTGGCTGCCATTGATAACCGTCTGTCCATCTTCTAAGGGTACAAAATACCTAAACAGGGCAGGGGCACAACATCATATTTCCCAAAAAATTCCAGGGTCAATTTTCCTGAGGGCATAAAAAGTTTAGGCGGTCCGAGCACATCTGTAAACAAGCGTTTACAACTTCAATGTTCGGCACTCGTTCACAAAGCCTTAACAAGGCCAGATGAGTCATGTAGCTGGGCCACAAAAACAATCTCTGGATCATTTGGGAGCCCCTTTTTGGCTGATGAGTTTGCCTATTACTTGGGCCCATTTAAGTCTGTTTGGCCAATAATCACCCAGTGTAGGCCCTAAGAATATGTTCATACATATTCGAAATACTGTGGATTTTTTGGTCGAAAAGTTTAAGTGGAGAGAGATGAAAATGGTGACTACTCTGGAGGTGGCTTGTCCACCTGGCAGCAAAAGGGATTGGTCAGTTAAAAACTGAACATGCCTAATCCTTTTCTACCCTGACACCTGACAATAGGGAGAGTCAGAAGGCCACCGTACACACTGGATAGTTTTTCTGACTTTGTCTTTAGACTGGTCCACACCACTTCTATGCTGTCCATCACAAATATCTGTTGGTATCCAGACGAGAACAGATATAGCAGTAAGTGCCCCTCAATTCAATGGTCCAAACAAAGTCAACTGGTTTGGGCTGTATTCTGCCGGTATAGGTTATAAGGACTCAACAGTCCCATTAAATTAGTGAAAAGCCACCTGAATCTCCGGAGTAACAAGGTGACTTATTCAGGTCGCCGAAAATAATGGCGCTTGCTGCAGTACACAAAAGTATATGTCAACATCCCATTCTCTGTGACAGATACCAGTGACGTAGACCATAAACATGGTGTTAATCCAGCCTTATCTAATGTGTATGGCCACCTTCAGGAGGGATGCTGAATGAGCTTACTTAAGTTTCTGAACATGCATGGTATGGTTTTAAAGGGGTTGTTCAAAATAATGTTTTTTTCTTTTTTTTCCCCATAAATGTGCCCAGGCCATTGATTGGTTGAGCAGCAATGTTCTGTGCCAAGCCCAGCACCCAGAAGAGAAGCACAGCAGAGGCTGGGCACTTAGGTAGTAGAGGCTGCAGGGGAGGCTAGGAAGGTAAATAAAGGCCTTCTGTCTCAGTTTATGCATCCTGAGTGCATTTACAGGAAATCATTTTTTCCTGGACAAACCCTTTAAGTGCCACAATCTGTTACAAGGAAGCAGCCTGGACAGCTAGAACGGGATAAGGGCATATCTTTTGCTCCCAGAGCGCAAGTATCCTGTCAAAAAGATATAGCAACATATACCACCAACTTATGCCAGGTGGGCATATTAAGGTTAATGGACCAAACATATGCTGGGTTTACACGACACGATTATGTGCGAATTTGCATGATAACGATCGAATTCGAACGATAATCATACGTGTAAACGCAGCGAACGATCTAACGACGAGCGAGAAATCGTTCATTTTGATCTTTTAACTTGTTCTTAAATCGTCGTTCGCAAAAAATTCGCTGATCGTTCCGTGTAAACAGTCGTTCACTGATTTTACCTTTGTGCGAGATAGGCTTAAGCGATCGCAAAACGAATTTTCGGTACGATATATCGTTCCATCTAAACGCTGATCGTTATAAAAGAAAAATCGTTACTTAGAAATCGTTAATCGTACGATTGGGCGAATTATCGCTCTGTGTAAACCCAGCAATAGTCTACTTTGGTCTGTTTCCCAAAGGTATACTAGGTGGGACCAAATGCAGTCAACTATTGTCCATTTGGGTCATCTCTTAAATATATACTGTTTCTGTGGGGCATTTTAAAAGGGTTGTCTGTGAAGCAGAAGACAGCTGAAGCTTTCGACTCCCTGGAGCTTGCTTTGTGTGAAAGCCTTCTTTTGAGACGTGGAAGTGGAGGCATATACCCCAATCATTGCATGCGGGCATACCCACGCATGCACGCAAAGGCCACAACATTGCCAATGTTATTGGACATTGTGCGCGGGACTGATTATGCCCGCATGCAATATTTGGGATAGTCCTTCACAAGGAGCGAGTTCCAGGGAGCAGAAGGCTTCAGCCATCCTACGCAGAACGAATAAGTCGCCTCACAGAAACAGTACACATTTAGGAGATGAACCAAACAGACAATAGTTGACTATGTTTTGCCCATAGAACTTGTAAAGAGTAAAGAGAGGGCCAAGGTATAAGGCCATATTTAAATCCTTTTTAAAAGTGTGGTCCTCTGCTCGGTGGAGTCCTGCCTGTACACCTTTGGGAAAGAGACCAAATGTAGTCACTAGTAGACTAGAACAGTTGACTACGCTTGGTCCATAGAACTTACACATGCCACAGTATAAGGCCACATTCACGTTTTTTTTTTTTTTTTGTGTGGACGGTACAATTGGACCACCCACGAGCTGCAAAAAAAAAAATCCACAATGTTGATCTACAAAAAGTAAACTTTATAAAAAATAAAAAAAAGGAGGGGGGGGGGGCATAATTTGCGAAATGTCTGCAAATTACATATGCTCCCATTGACCCTGGCTAAATCACGAATGCGTAAAATTACGGGCTTGTGAACAGGCCCTATAGAAATCAATGGGAACGTAATTTGCAGGTGTGTGAGCGTGGCTTAAGTGCTGATAACTTTTCCACAGGATACTAGAGTATGCCGGCAACAAATCATCAAAACGTGATGCAAATGAGCCAAATTGAACGATGCTGCCGCCTAGCCCATCCTTAAGCATTAAAGTTCCTTTAATCTGTCATTTGTTAGATCGGAGAATAAAACGTCTTTTCTTCAGATTTATCACCTGCACAATTGTTTCCTATAATGTTCAATAACTTTGTAATCGATCCTCTGGAACATTTGATAATCTGTGAAGTCTCGTTGATGCCAGATTAAAGGAATTACATAATCCACATTGAGCGCGTTATAGACGATTATAATAAAAGGAGCGTGACATTTACAGAAA